>NC_087249.1:46253478-46555452 GCF_037042905.1 Lytechinus pictus
CGATGTTGTCTCTTTTTCAGAAATAACATAACCGTCATACATTAGAATTAATTAAGGAGCAATTGGAGCCAAACTTATTATCATCCTCAATCCTAACGTCATTATCTTATTCGTAAGTTAATCCAAATAAGATGTTAGGCCTCTTTCTTAGGAGCTGGGAGCACTGATCAATCGATGTGTTTAGTCTATTAACATAATATTACACATATACCCCAATGCATTTCAATAATTTATGTTGATTAAAATATTCTGTACAAAGCAAATGGATGAAATGTTTCTTTACATATCAAAGACTAGTAAATTGAAAATGAATTGAACTTGAATTGAATTCCTAAATCAAGAAACTCGGAAAGAACTGGTTGCACTTATAACATCATAAAGATGATACAATTTAAAGGGCATTAGGGTTAGTCCAATTGTTTCAAGGCATTCCTGCAATGCAATGATACCACACTGAATGTATTCGACGTCTATCTCTGTTTATCTATTTTGTTACTAAGTGAGCAAATTTGACCCCTTTTTATCTAATGGATAATGTCTTCTTAGAAAGAGACTTTTCAAAATTAAGAACTAACTTATAAGAGTATAACCGCTTTTAGTGTATTTTGGCTACCAATGAAAGTTTGTTGACCTTTCGACCTTTCTCTGACCTTGTCTTGACCCTTTATATCTTCTGGATAAGGACTTCTGAAGATGAACTGATCAAAATCTAAATTAAAAAAGTACACTCATGCAAAAAAAAGATAAAAAACGAAAAAATTAGCTTTCTTAACACCTTCAGTGTAATTTGCCATTTGAACTTTTGACATTTCCGGTCATAACTTCTTACATGGAGGTCACCGGTATATGATTGTGTACTTTTTCTTGTTCAGTATAACAAGACAAACAATATGATGTATGACTCGACACAATCGGGGCAATTTAAAAATTTGACCCCTATTGTACCCCATTTTGACCCCTCACATGGTCAAGATGACCATTAGAAATTTGTTACCACATTGAAAGTTGTTCCTTGTGATGTCACCAATCACATAAAAGTGAAAAATCAGACTTAGCCAATTTTTCGAAGTAGATGACATATGCTGCCTGACCAATACGAGTCGTCATGATTATTTGCAAAGTCATGACTAATTGATGGGGGTGTTCATCATCCAATAATGTCCTCTCCCGATTCGGCACATGGTCTACGCCAATTCTCAAAAAAAAAAATGTTACAAACTGCCTTTATATGTCCTTTTTCAATTTGGTTATTCACCAGCGAGTCTGCGATTACAATCAACAAACCATTTTTTTTTAATTACTATTTCACGCGTCACATAACGTGCCTACCTCACACCCCTACTTTTCGCTTACGCTCGTTGAATACTGATAACATGGAAAACACGTTTGCTTAAGGCCCGGTCCCACTGCACCTACGGATGCAAAGAGGATGCAAAACGAACAAATATATATGACTATCCATTGGAAAACGCTATGCATCCGTTGTGTACTCATTGCATACGTACTTCACACGCTCTATCGATCGAGCATCCGTCCACTGTGATTTCATCCGCGCAGTAAGTTTTAAGCAGCACAAAACTTTTAGAACGGATGAACTTTCTGCCGTGAACGATGTAAATCCGCATAATATACGAGCAAAGCGCTCCATGTTTGTTATCATCCGTTAAACGTCCATTGTATCCTCTCATACATTTCATATCGTACTATATATAAATTATTCAAAACCCCCGATAACCCCTTCGGAACTGTCATCCACTTCCATTCGCTTTCATCCGCTAGGTTTCCAACGAACATCCGTTTAAAGGCCCCCTCACACCTAACCGAATAGCCGTAAATATGCCTTGCGATGGCTGGCGAAAGGCATTTTTAAACAAATCGTTTTCAATGGTAACTGATAGTAAATCATATTTACCCTTCGTGTTTGGGTTCGTACATCTTCTGAAATAACAGCTGCGATTATTCAAATTCGCGCGGAAATTTTGAACATGTTTGAAATTTTCCGACGAATTGAAAAATCGTTCGTCATCTGTTTGAATTCGCATCTCCTATTTAGTCTGCGGTAATCGTTTGTTTATCGTTCGTGTGTTTTTGTCGCGCATAATCCCTCTTCGCGCTTTTGCCAAAGTGGACCGATCTCGAAAGAAACCGTAACGAAGCAACACGATGACACAGCGAACAAGATTGCCCGATCTAATCCCTCGTCTTCGTTTCTAATCGCACGGCATACCAAACCATTGCTCACTGTTCGTTCGTCTTATTGAGTTATATCAACCCTTCGATCGCCTTCGGCCGCAATTTTCTCAAAGAGGTGAACAGAAAAATCGATATAGTTCGCATGTCATATTTATCCTTCGCTTACCGTTCGTTGTTAACATTTGACAATAGTTACTGATCGCATGATTTGACCGACATTTTATTTGAATTCGTTGAATTCGTGTGCGTTTCGTTCATTTTTCCCATTCGTCACCCTTCGTCCGCCTACACTCGGTCAGGTGTGAGGGGGCTTTAACATCCGAGCTGCATACTACCCACGTCCGTCAATTCTTTCCATGGTTTCGCAATTTTTTTCTCTCCAATTTTGTCCATTTCTGGAGCGGATGAAAACGGATGGAAACATCCCCGAAATTTTGATCGTCCGCTGTGTTCTTTATTGATACGTATTGTGTCCGTCGGCCGATGGGACCAAGCCCTTACATCATTTGTCACTGATGTAAAAGTGAACGTATACATGAATTGATTGTGGTCTGATATCTTCCCCTAATGCTCCTTCAAATTCAGCATTATTGATTTCGCGCTTAGGTACTTTTTAGTCTGGTAAATGGCAAGGACGAGATCGTGGATAAACGTTGCGTAAGTGGGAAATATCTGTATACTGATTGGCGCGAAAATGGTAGGATACCGTGTGAGTCCCCAAAAAAGAAGAACTTGACACCTCACAAATTCCCAATTTAACGAAACAGTTCTTTGCACAATTCAGTGACATGCAAATGAGAAACTCGATGATGCCCCTCGCTCACTACTTCTCTTTTTTTTTAATCATCTAATATTTCATTCTTTACAGATTTGACAATAATGCCCAACTTGACTGAACCATTAATGTTAACACAAAAGTAATTCCGCATGTTCAGTGAGGAATAAAACTTTGTTACAGGAAAATAAGGAGAAAATTAGAATATTTCATATGTCATTTAATAAAATACAAAAGAAATAGTGAGTAAGTGATGTTATCAGTCCCCTAATTTTAATATCGTCTAAGATGTGCTTATAACTGTTTTGTGAAATGAAGCGAAAATTTAAAAAGGTCATAACTTTCTTATTTTAGATCCGATTTTTATGACATTTTTAGTGTTTTGCTTCTTGTATTTATCTCTTTTTATTCAAATTTTTGTTGGGGTGGGGTGGTCCTTTAATGAAGAAATATTCTTTGAAGTGATGTAAATGTAAAGAAGGCCATGACTACAATTTATGAATCCAGATGTAAATGATGTCATAATCCTATTTGAGTTTATTAGTAAACATATTTGCAAATCCATTTTCAATGAAATTAACTTGATAATTGATACTAAAAAGTGTTTATTAAACAGTAAGCAAATTTGGACAAAACAGAATGTCCAGCTAAATCACCGAGCAACTCTTTCAGCCTATTGAACTTTGTACTAACACGAGCCCCTATATATTTGCGCACTTTCAGCCATTGCAGTTAATACAGAGTACATCTTTGCAAGGTAATGCGTTAGTTTCCAATAAAAAGTTTGTTCCAAATAAATTCCGAATATTTTCGACGTAATACCACGTCTTCTTCAGGGATACATTAAACACGCTTTGTATTTACTCTTTGTCTCTTCATCTGTATCCAACACGCGGAATTTCTCTTCGTCATAATAACGTAGTTGATAACATGAATAAATAAAATACTGAAATAATAAATAAAGAAACAAAATCAAATAAGAAAGAAATCAATGAAAAAATGGAAATTAAGAACTTAATTAAACAAATAAAAGAACAAAAAACAATATTTTAATTTACTTACCAATAGCTGATGCAATTGTCAAAATGCGAAGTATCATATCCATTTTCACCTGAAATCCCGAGTTTTAAAGCATGTTGATCACTTTATTTTTATTGCTTGAATCAAAGGATGCTTTGTTGCTCCTGCACGGTGGGATCGTTCCCCTACGGGAAATGGAGTCGACACGGATCCTGATTCTCTGGGGTCGATTATTCAATGAAGATGATCAGGTGCGACACCAGAAACGGAAAGGGGGATCAGAAATGCTGTCTTTATGCGAGGCACGTCTGGGATACTTGAAGCAAACTGTCCTCGTGCTGATCTCTTGTCAGGTCATTAAGGGGTTTGTAGAAGTGACGAGTAGTTTCGAAGTCCCGACATCGGAGAAGCAAGAGCTTTGAAAGAAGTGTGCTCACAAACACTGCTTGCGGGATGAATGTGATGGCAGTTTAGGCAAGAACTAGTTCTTTGCAAATGGAAACCGTTACGTCGCCGTTCAGGAAAACTTGAAGATTCCGAATGTTTCCAAATTTAAAAGAATGTATAAATAGAACCAGAACTGTCTTTCCAGTATCAGAATCGACAAAACCGAAAGAATCCGCCTCGTTGTTGACTTTTTCACTTCATCTAACAATAGGTGACGGGGGAAAAATCATCACCGCCTCCGAAAGTAATCTTTTGATATATTTGGGAGAGGCTGTCACTATGAACAATTTTGTTTAGCACTTATTGGAGGAAAATTTATTCAAGAACCCTGTATCATTTGGTAAAGATGTCAATGAATTGTCATTTTTTAAGTAGATATCCGTTGGCTGAAGAAGTATTTCTTCCCACACCATGGCAAGAAGCGCGATGCGTTAAACCACTAGCTGACACACACTGTGCGAACTGAAGCAAGAAATATAAAATGGACTTGGCGGTGATGATGTGTTCTTGTTGAAAGTGCATTAACTGGCGTCGATGAGATGGAAAAAAGAGAGAAAAGTGTACATCTCAATTCTGTTAGTAACGAGATATGATCCGTAAGTGGTTGACGACGAGGCGGTTGCAGGGGACGTGTGACGAGCGAAATGCGGGAAAACTGGGGCAGCTCTCGAGCCGACGTGTCAGGAAAAGACGAAGGGCGCCATCTTATGTCGAGAAAATGACAAAGAGATTGTGCCTTGCCTGTGATGTAGCTATTACTACGTCTCTGGATAAAAAAGGTACCACCCGCTTCGATTTGTCCAAACAGGAAATATTATCATAATAATCAATTCTACACAGTGTCAGGAGTAAAATATATTTTCAGCTGTATCGATTAATCATAATTTAATTCTCGATTGTGATTCTAAGGTTATTCTTTTTCTCTTTGTCGTTCTTTGCCGTACGCTTTTTTATCATTGCTACGTTTTATGTAGATTTAATTTCTGTCATCTGCTGTCGATCATATGTTTTCATATTGTTTCTTCTTTGTTCATGTCTGTGGACGAATCTTCCTTTAATTTATTATTTCAACATTATCTTTCGTACCATATTTTTTTTTAATTCAAGAGCATAGTACCCTGTTGATCATGTGCCTTTTCTGTTTTTAAATCAAAATTTCACATTTTAAGTTGTCTGTTTTATGTCATGTTGCCTACTATATTCAGTATTTGAAAAATCCTTAAAACCTACGACATTACATTGTGCAACTCAATTCACCTTGTCATTGCTATTTGTCTCGCCTGCGTAGCAGAGCGATACTATTATATAGGCCAACTTTTCCGACGGCAGCGGCGGCGGCGGCGGCGGCGTCGTCAACATTTAATCTTAACCTAAGATTAAGTTTTTGAAGACCTAGTTCATGAAACTTGGACATAAGGGTAATCAAGTTTTACTAAACATCCTGCTTTGGTGTCAGGTCACATGACAAAGGTCAAAGGTCATTTAAGGTCGATGAACTTTGGCCATATTGTTGGTAATTGTTAAATTGCCGCCATAACCCAGAACGTTTGTGGATGTTTTTAATGAAATGTGGACATGGGCATGGTGGGGGTAATCAAATAACATTTCTCATATAGCACAAGTCGTAGGTCACTTGATCAAGGTCAAATGTCATTTGGGGTCAATGATCGTATATGGATTGTGTTTTTTGTGAATTATTATTTCATAGTCATTTTTTAAGTCAGCACTGCTGCTAAATTGAATCGCGTAGTGCAGGCGAGACTGCTCGAGGCGCTCCACTTGTTTCTTAAGTGTAATCGCGAGTCTTTCTGCAACAGGGCCCAGAACAGTCATCATTGTATACAGATTAATAAACGAATGAACGAATGAATGAACGAACAAACGAATGAATTAATTGATTAATTGATTCATTTATTCATTGTATGTTATAAACTTGTATAAACATGACGTATTAATCAAATTGCATGGGTGATCATTTGTTTTATCATTTCAAAAGCCATGCTATATTTTGCATTGTTTTTCCCCCAATTGTTTTGTATTGTACTCTGTTTAGATAATTTTTTCATGTATTATGTATTTATTGTTTATGTCACGGTGCACTCATCACAAGCTGTGCTTTCTGAGTTGCTACCTCCATTGTGTTGTTCAAGTTCTTAAAATGTATTGATGCTTTTATCGTTGGAAATAGACGTACTTTCATCTATTCAAACCTTACGCGCATAACTTTTCAGAATTAATCTTAAACTTCACGAAGTATGTGTATTCTCTTATTTGCTCAACCTTCCCGCTTATAAAGAGGGAGTTGCTAAACAAATACATGACTTCATGAAATTGATCATAAGATTAAAGATAGATAAAAAGTTTCACTAACATTAGAAAACGAATTCATCACAAGATTTATCTTGTCATGAGCCAATGACTTTTTATACGGTTTTTAATTTCTCATTTGCCATCGGTTTATCAATTAACGTTTTATATAAAAAAAAAGGTTTCTATTATCGTTCACTATATCTGAAAATGAATTCGTTACCGTATTGCATCATGATTTTATGAGTTGGGTAAAAGGCAACTCTTTTTGCAACTGGGGCCCGTTTTCATGAATGTGCCAAACTATCTCAAGAGAGCAGGCACATGGATCTGAATTGACGGTCGAGTTATTATCATCATTCTTCTTCTTCTTCTTTTTCTTCTTATTATTATTATTGCTGTTGTTGTTGTTGTTAAAATTTTGGGGGTATCGATAGTAACATATTGGTCATCATATTATTACTCTAAAATATTCCAGTACTGAATCTTACTGAAAGTGTGCGTGCCACTGTATACCCATGACGCAGAGTGAGCTCAGGGTAGCTTTGTCAAATAGCGCCATCTTAACGTTGGAGATTTGAAAGGCATTTAAGATTTTGAACCCACAATGCTCCATTCTCCCTCCTACAGGAAAGTATTGCATGTCCACGTAATTTTCGAACTTAAAGAGGAATTCTGCCCCAACAAAAAGTTGATAAGAATTAAAAGAGTGAGAGAGAGAGAGAGAGAGAGAGAGAGAGAGAGAGAGAGAAAGAAAGAAAAATTCACTAACACCATTTTCTTCTGAATTTCCTTGTTCGAATTAAAACGCAATTTCATGTTTCTGCAAATATAACAACAACGAAGCTCTTCCTTAAAAATTTCATTTCATTGCAACTCCACAGTAGACCCTATTTGAAATTAGGGAGAAAAGGGGACTTGTACCCCCCCAAAAAAAAAAAATTGATAAAATACAAATATACATAATTCCCCATGTATGCCGCTTTTCAGACTGAATTCAAACTTAAAATTTAGTTTTAGCATAGAAAAGACTGGGTATGAAATGTCTCATTCTAGTTGATTTCCAAACTCTGCCATGAATTTTCAGTGGCATCACTGTTTTTCTTTTCAACCCCTCTTTCTATTTTCTCTTTCTTTTATAACGATTTTATATAGTACGAAATACGTTCATCATCCTGGGGGCGTTTCATAAGGCTGTTCGTAAGTTAAGATCGACTTTAAGAACGACTAGTGAATCTTTTTTACGTGCGAGCTAACCATCGCCAGTCAACATTCAGGTGTATACCATTTACCACAAGAGAGGACCACCAGTCGCTCTTAAAGTCGCTCTTAACTTACGAACAGCTGCAGTTACGTTATAAAACACCCACCGGGTAGTAGAAATACGTTGTGCTGAAAAGTGAATATGTCGTCACATGATGATGGTGAAAATCTGACGGAAGCAGTCGAAATGTCGCAATTTTGCGACACTCATGTGACAAGAGATTATTAACTTTTCAGCTACTTATTGCATTATGCAAGTTACAAGTATCCGTTGCAGGAAAGCACAGAACATATTTGTTTGAATATAATGTTTTTATTATCATCTTTCAGCATAGAATATAGTCTTGGTGTCTTATCGAGAGATAATATAAAAATAATAGTATTGAAATATATACATGAAATACATTTGCACAATCAACAGATTTGTCATCACTATCACATATCAATGAGTAAATTGCAATCAAAAGTACTTCAGGACAGTCATCAATTGATAAATTGCACATCATAGTACATTTCTTGGATTAAATTGTTAAAATTTCCAGATTCTCTTGTACTGCGTAGAAAAGATATCATTTAGATATTATGGTAAATCTATGTGTCTTAATATAAATAATTGGACAAAGACGTCATATGACGATAATATAAAGAGGTGCATATGTAAAGAATCATATATATATATATTTTTTTTTTTAATACAATATATAGCCCGGCCTGCCGGGGGGCCCAGCCACCATACTGTGGGAGGGGAAGGGTGGAGGCAGTTTGTCAACACTGTCTTTCATACCGTGTCGATATACATGGTCATTCCACTGTTGGAGTACCTAGTGTGACGACACAGGGTGGATACACTTTATCCCGCGTTATTGCAATGATTGAAATGATTCTGTGAAAAAGTGTGAAAAATGTTTACAAAAAAAACCGCAGTGTTGTGAAATAGCCGTCATACCGTGCACGATCCGATTGACTTTTATTTGAATCGATCTCAATTATCTATTTGACCACAAGGTAAAATTGAGTTTCAATTTCAATGGTAATAGCATGGCAAAATAACCTATCATACAATCATACACATGACGTATTGCAACCACATGGCAACAACATGTCTTGACACATTGCAGCTCTGCAAATCAGACTGACATATCTACCATGTTTACATGAATTATTACATGTTTAAAAAATGTACATAAAATTTGGAGGTCATAGTAAAGTTTCTTTCAGAGTTTTCGTTGCAAACTATCTTCTTCTTTTAATGACTTATCTATACAAGTGGAACGCCTCTGGCAGTCTCGCCTGCATTGCGCAATTTGATATAGCAGCAGTGCTGCCTTTGAAAACAGCTAATGAATAATTATTCACAGAAGAAAAAAACTGATATGATAATGAAATATTATGTCTATTGACCCAAAATGATATTTGACCATAATCATGTGACCTAAGACATTTACAAAACAATCATTCATACTTGATTACCCTTATGTCGATGTTTCATGAGCTAGATCCATAAACTTTCTCAGTTATGATGCCAATTCAACACATACTCCCAGCAGAGCAAGAATTCATTGACCTTTGAATGACCTTTGATTTTGGCCATGTTCCTGAAATGCGCACTTGGTATTCAGAAATACATTGCTGCTGATATGTCAAAGTTTCATGAACTAGATCCATAAACTTTTAAAGTTATGACGACAATTCCTCAAATACCCCCACAATCACCAAAGTTTGTTGACCCTATAAAGTGACCTTTGACTTTGGTAATGTGACCTGAAACTCGCACATGATATTCAGGAATACATGATTGCTCTTATGTCCAAGTTTCATGAACTAGATCCATAAAATTTAAAGTTATGATGGCGATTCCTCAAATACCCCCAACATGGCCAAAGTTCGTTGACCCTATAAAGTGACCTTTGACTTTGGTAATGTGACCTGAAACTCGCACATGATATTCAGGAATACATGGTGCTCTTATGTCCAAGTTTCATGAACTAGATCCATAAACATTTAAAGTTATGATGATGATTCCTCAAATAACCCCAACATGGCCAATGTTCGTTGACCCTAAGTGACCTTTTACCTTGATCATGTGATCTGAAACTCAGGCAGGATCTTCAGTGGTACACTATTACTCTTATGTCTAAGTTTTATGAATTAGGTCCATATACTTTCGAAGTTATGACAACATTTCAAAAACTTAACCTTGGTTAAGATTTCGATATTGATTTCACCAACATGGTCTAAGTTCAATTACCCTGACCTATGACATTGGTCATGTGACTTGAAACTCAGGCAGGATGTTTAGTAATATTTGATTACCCTTATGTTCAAGTTTCATGAACTAGGTTCATATACTTTCTAAATTATGATGACGATTTCAATGTTGACGACGCCGCCGCCGTCGGAAAAGCGGCGCCTATAGTCTTGCTCTCTGCTATGCAGGGGAGACAATAAACTAACTATGAAAAGGTGGAAAGGGGATAAATCCCCCTTTACCTTCAAAGGTTCGAGGAGTAAAAGCATCTCCAATATGGGTCGAAAACGCTGCCACTACTTCGCCCTTTCCACCCTTTATGCCTTTTGTGTTTTTAGAGTGTATGTTCACTTGGGCCGTTTTTCAAAATATGAAGTACACCCTGTACTTTTTTATTTAACGTATACGTAGAATAGGCATATACTCTGTGCTGAACAAGTGCCACACATTGGCCATCTTCTGGCAGTGTGGAAGTATGTTAATACATGATGCTTAACGAACGTCATACCTTGGCTCTGTAGCTACCTTCTTCAAATAATGGTTTTTGTCTTCACTCCGTGTAGGCACTATAAATGAACGAACTGTGACAAATAGATCTCACAAAGTTGCAAGTTTCCTCACCACGTTTTGCCCATGCTTGGTTCCATGACATTTGCTCCGGCGACAATTGGTCCGAGGGAAAATCTGCACGTTAAGCCAAACTTAAAACCTATCCTCCGAAACTAACAGCCCTTTCACACGTAATTTGAATGATGATTCCAGTGAAATTTTTGGCACGTTTGAAACCAAACTAGAATCACAAAGGCTAAGCACAATCACGAATTCAAATTCTACTCCAGAGGTGAATTCGTTGAAATTACGGTACGAATTTTCCGTGTGAAAGGTCCGGTGATTCTAAAGACGAATTGCAATCATCATTTATGATTCAAGATTCGCGTGTGAAAAGGCCCTAATCCTTACCTTAACATTATTCCGAAATAAAAACTTTATTACAATTATAACTCTAAACTCTATGCACTCCGAGATGTTTTGTCAACGTTCGTTCGTGGGTAACACAAAAGGTCAAGTCCACCCCAGGAAAATGCTGACTTGAATATATAGAGAAAAATGAAACTAGCATCGTGCTGAAAATTTCATTAAAATCAGATGTAAAATAAGAAAGTTATGACATTTTAAAGTTTCGCTTATTTTTCACAAAACAGTGATATGCACAGCTACGTGAGTCAGTCGACGATGTCCATCACTCACTATTTTCTTTTGTTTTTTATTGTTTGAATTATACAATATTTCATTTTTATAGATTTGACAATAAGGACCAACTTGACTGAGCCATATAGTATTGAACAATGCTAATTCCACATTTTCAGGGAAGAATTAATCGTTGTACCACTTGACAATGAGGAGAAAATTAGAATATTTCATATTTCATTCGATAAATACAAAATAAATAGTTAGTGGATGACGTCACAGTCTCCTTATTTGCATACCAGCCAGGATGTGCATATAACTGTTTTGCAAAATTAAGCGAAACTTTAAAATGTCATAACTTTCTTATTTTACATCCGATTTTGATGAAATTTTCAGTGTTAAGCTTGTTGGATTTTTCTCTTTCTATTCAAATCAACTTTTTGTTAGGGTGCACTTGTCATTTCAGAAGTTAACTCACACACATTGCTGTTTCAGAGTGTGCTAGCTGTGTATCATTGCTGCGTAATACACGTAAATCTAAAACTGTGTTCATACATATGACACAATGTTGTATTTTCGGCAGGTAAACGTGCAATCATTATGTGAAGTAGTTTTATTCTATTCTTTTTAAGCCAATTTTTTGAAGTTGGTCTAAAAAGAAACACGTGTGAAACCCATGGCCCTGGGAAGCGGGGTGCTGCATGTATTATTCTCCATAGGCAGCACCCCCTGGAAATCTGAGAGGTTGTAAAAAAATGGTGGAATGTAAGCAAAATTATATCCTATATTTTGTAGTTAACTCCCCCCCCCCTTTTTTGCCTCTTCTCAAATTTACATCAGCACCCCCAGTAAAAAAAAAATCGTTCCCAGGGCCCTGGTGAATTAATCGTGCAGCAATAACATTACGAAAGTCATGAAGCATGTAGTGTTCTTTACGTAATGCTTTTTCTAATGACTTCCAATTCGACTTCAAAATGCAATACTAGAGAGTTTTAGGAGCAGTGAACATGAACGACGTAGCAGTCATCTGATCGTTCGAGTCAACGTCGTCGTCTGCCCTGGTTCACTAGAGATGCGAATACTTTAGATTTCACTCGACTTGTACGTGTACGTACGTCCACATGAAACAGCGCGATAACCAGCGGGTCATGACACGCTGCCCGACCCGGAGGATCTGGCACACCATCGCTTGGCGACCCGGTCGGGTGATGCGAAGGTGCAACTTGTGCACATGTGCCCTTTCACTTGCTTTGATTCCTTTTTACGCGAGTTAGGATATATATCGATGTATATTTTGGAGATCAGAAAGCAATTTCAAATATGATAAACATAGCACATCGTACAACTTACATTAATTTTGTGAAAAGTCACTGAAAAATGTGTTTTAAAAGGGAAAGGTTGATCTTCATGCTGGGCTTGAACGGTCAAAATTACGTCACTCACGTACACGTCTACTATGATTTAGGAGAACCGCAAAATGGATGTGGCGAGGTTCTCGATTCTGATAGTGGACGTGTGTGAGGACCTGATGCATATGGCAGGCCAAAAAATGACGTCATCTCGTACCAGTCCACTATGTGGACGTACATTTCTAAAAGTGCTCACTACATTTTGGACACTGAACGTATCCTGAATCTTTATATTAATTACACGATTTTATAAAGCAACATGGGCTGTTTCATAAAGCTGTTCGTAAGTGAAGAGCGACTTTAAGAACGACTGGTGATCCTTTTTTTGGTAAATGATGTTCGCCATATTATGTTCATTGGTGATTATTTAGAAAGGTTCACCAGTCGTTCTTAAAGTCGCTCTAAACTAACGAACAGCTTTATGAAACACCCACCAGGTCATATACATGTATCAAGTAACCGAATAAGTGATTAGGCCTACTTTGTTGTCAGGACTGGTGGGTGTTTCATAAAGCTCTTCGTAAGTTAAGAGCGACTTTAAGAACGACTGGTGATTCTTTCTTGTGATAAACGGTATTCATTGGCGATGGTTTAGCACGTAAGAAAAGATCACCTATCGTTCTTAATTAACTTGCGAACAGCTTTATGAAACGACCCCCATGATGTAATATGATTTTTTTTAATAGTGCATAATTATGCAATGATACTGAGAAAAACAGTTTTAAATTCTATGCTTGATTAGTGCAGATACAAATATACTGAAATAAATATTCATAGGTCTCTTATGGCCGTATTGTTGCTTTTCAGTGGATCTAATGAAAAACTATAAATTTTAAAGAATATATATATAATCTAACAATGAAACTTAGTGCGTATGTCATCGAATATTAAGCTACAGCCCCATTTGAGTTCAAATGACCTTTATCTGATCATGCGCAGAATGGAACTACGAACTGGTTCGTGTACTTGTGATGCAGGACGACATTCTTCGTTTTACACTTTTGACACCACTTCGTCTGAAATATGTCCTCAAAACCTCAAGTGATGAATCTTTCCCGCATGCGCAGGGGTATTTATTTTGGTTGCAGTTATTTCGTTGAGACCCACATGACCAAGCTTTCGATTCTTTCATAAAACTAGGTTTCATGGTCGGCCGTAGGGCAAGGTGTGTCACACAAGTCTCTTGCGTCATTCCATTAGGTCGCATAATAGAACAATCGGAGTTCTTCGGAATTGACTTCTCTCGGGTCTTTGGTGGGAACTGTCAGAACCATTCTCTCCTTCATCGATAGTGTCCAGTGGCCTTGGTATGTTTGTCATGGCTATTGTTGATCTAGATGTCGATGATTTGGCGGTCGATCTTGATGCTATGCTGTTCGAAACAGCGGAGATTGCTTCGTCCGGTGACTTGGTGTGATTTTTAGGGTGAATTGATAATATTGATGCACGCTTTGCCAGGTTTGAATACGACGTGAAAGAGCCAGATTCTTCGATGCGACCTGAAAGAGAAAATACAAAATTGCAGTACGATAATCTGATTGTTCATTGATTCAGAATGTAAATTTTCTGCACTTTCAGAATTTCTCTTAATTTCCTTATTGGTACGACGTCATGAAATGTTATATACAGCGTAATTAACCATTGGTTATTTTTCAAATGTTATGTGTGTCGCACAAACTATCTATAACCGCTTATCCAGGTTTAAACTCTTACCCCAATGTTATTCTACAGGGGCCGCGGTGGGGGGGGGGGGGGGCTGACCATGCAAAAAATCACAATCCTATGGTAATTTTTACGTTTTTGTAAATGGTTTTGGAAAAAATGGGGGGGGGGGGAACTGAAGCCCTCCCCCAGCCCCCCCCCCCCCCGCAGCCCCTGTTCTATGTACATATACGTTTACTCTCACTACCCAAATACACACTATAGTACACACACACGTTTTTGCGTAATGCATCGACTAATACAGTTTATTTGACGAAATGAAATGAAATGCTTTGACAACAAAGCTGAAATCGATCTGAATGACTTCGCTGTGAAAAAAATAAAAGAGAGGGGGCAGCGAAACAGGAGCTGAAGCATCATAAAGAAAATGTTATGGCGCCAAAAGCTTTAATGCATCCCATCCCATTGATTCACAACCATCATGTTTCGTCTGTAAGTTTCGTGTTTCGAAAAACGTAATTTTCCTCCATCTCTTACAGATCATGGAGCTGGTATATCGTCCCCGTTGCCGTCATTACTTTATCCCAATAGTCCCCAAATGTCGATCCCTGGATGACATCCAAATAAACAAAATGCGGAAATAGTACACCTACCCCTTTGCACTAACTCACTCAATTACAATCGATCCATGATCTGTTCAAATAGGGCATTCTTGATTGGTGGCGTGAACAAGTATTGAGCGAGCAGTGACAGTCACACCAACAGAACAGCCTCCAAACCCAAACTATGACGAATGGTATTTATTTGATCGCCATGGAGTCGGTTTGATCAGTGTGACTGCGGCACGCGCGTGCTACTGTCTCCGTTCAGCCAATACCTGGCGATATACTTGCAATAAATCGCATTTATCTACGTTAGATGTTTTGAAGCTTCAGGAACCGTGCCAAATCAACAAGCTGCCAGAGGGCTGGATGGGATGCGTGACAACCGATCCTATTCCCCATTATAGCCTCCGGCGAACATCATGATGAATGGTATTAGGGACGCAATCCAGGATGCAATATCCATAATTTTGACAAAACCCCCTATAGCGTTAGATCAAGGTCAATCGTAATAATGTGATAAGGCCGAACATCCTGGCAGATTAGTCAACATGTTAGATCGCTTTGACTGCTCATATTTCCTTCAAAAAGGCGAGAATAAAGAAGGGAAATTGAACCTAGCCTTAGTTCGACCTTGGATTTATACGTCATGGTCATTGATATCAGTCATTCCAAAGAATTTCTTATCTGCTTATTCAATAGATGCCTTTGGCAAATCCCAGAGATATTTCAATGGCGGAAATTAATCTTAACAGTACACGTCAAATGAAACCTTCAAAAGAGAAACGATTGGCTGTAGGATTAACACTATTTAATAAGCATGCCAAAGCATGCATTGAAAAATGCAGCTAAATCATGCATCAGCTTCAAATATAAAAAAAAGCAAATTGGTTTAAATAATAGAAGAAAGCACTGCATAATGGTGGCTTGCGTGATGCTTTATTTAGGTGTTGTATTTTGTTCATTCAATGATACATTGATTACCTGTAATCAATAATCAATCAATGAGAATGTGAAATCTTAAGGAAGTGAAAGTAGATAATTCATACAAAAATAGCAACGTATAGAAGATAATTTAGAAAAGATATGTTGACCATAACCCTACGAAATCCCCCAACAACAAAATATGTTTGCATTGTAAGACAAAAAATTAACACACCAATTTATCAAGTCCATGAAAGCAGGTGCATTTTTAGCTTCGATCAAAAATCGTTTTTTATGAAAACACCCTGACGGCATTTGTGCATCATAAATTACGAAAAAGAGAGAGAGAGAAAAAAAAAAACCTTGCTTACGTTTCAAGAGAGCTCAGTGGTCTAGAGGTATTGCCATTTGTATATCATTTGATGGGAATGCAAGGAGAAAATCAAATCAAGGTTTGATTCAATTGAGATATGAAGGGCTTGATTCCAAAAGGGGCTAAATCCTCTTTTGACCAATCTTTATTTAAATATGAATATAAGTATCTTAGACTTGAAAATCAAATGCACCATATCGCACTTGAAAATGAAATGGGAAAGTTGGTAAAAATGTATTCCATTTTTTTCCCAAAAGGAGCTAAATCCACTATCTGGTAATAAAAATTTGTTAATCTTACTACTTTACATAAATTTATGCTTTTAAGTGTTAGGTACATGTTGTGGATACAAGTTTAAATTTCGATGAAATTACAAAATGTTACTATGCTCCTTTTGAAATAAAACATGGAAAATGCACCATTTTTAGAAAAGATAAAAAAAAATCTATTTTAAGTTTTCTTTGGATAATCATAAGAACAGATGCAAAATTTACTTTGCTGGCAATATTTGTATGTTTCGTTTTCAATTTTGAATATTAAACCTGTTTGAATTGGCGAAATTGGACATACGACCAAGGTTTTATTCCACAACGAGCTAAACCCATGAAATATAAAATTTGAAGAAAACCAAATTGATATTGATTGATTATCTAATTAATTCAAGATGATAGCACCAATTTATATCAAAATAAAACAGCAATTGATAAGGGTAAGTGGTGAATTAAGAAAACCATGATTTACAGAAAAACGCTAAAAGTGGATTTAGCTCCTTTTTGGAATAAATCTTTTTATATAGCGTTCAAACATGTTTAATCGATACCACAAGTAACTGAAAAACAATGTTTTGTAATAAAATCCTACATCCTTGCAACAGTTTTCTCTTAATAATGTCCAAAATATATCTACAACTCTATTGCGATCTAACTTGAAGGTGAAATCTTCACTTATTTGAACTACTAATGGTTTTTACGTTATTCGTTGAAGGGGAAAAGACAATATTTTGACCAAGCCAGTTCAAGTGTTCTTTCGTCTCAGATCACCGGTTTGGTTGCACACCCCTCCCTCAAATTGACTTATGTTAAATGATTGTTTGGATTTAAAAAGATATTTAAAAAATATGGAAAATCCGTCAATAATTTTGTCTCGTGGCCTGGCATTGGGATTATTTACAATTAAGAAACTACAGTAAAAGTAAATTCTTATCCTGTATCACCCTGCCCTTCCATTATGGTTGTCTGATCGGATATCTTCCTTCTGTGAGTGTCAAATTGAACACAAACCCTAGAGTAGGCCTGAAGTAAAAAAAAAAAATATCCAGAACTACTGCTAAGCAATTTCTATTTTTGCGTTGATCGGTGTTATCCCGTTCATCTATTACATGTATGTCGTGGATTTAGATTCCCTTTCATCAAATAGATCCTGCAGGGTCAGTAAACATGGTCGATTTTTTCTTTTGCTCTTTGGCTATGTCTTTTGATACTCTAACATTTTGAAAGAACAAAGTAGTAACTTTGAGCATACTATACAAAATCATATTTTCCAGTATTGATAAGAAAATAGGAAAAAATAGACCCCGTTTGAAAGAATTTCTGATTCCTTTAAAAATGGATGGATGTCACTTGAAATATGCTTTACCGAATTTTAACCGAATACAATAATTTGCTTTGTTTGTCCCCATAGAGTTTGTCAGTACTCTGTCAAACAATCAAAATACTTCCAAGAGTTACGCTGCAAAAACGCCGGTCTTAATGGAACACCAACCTGGGGCCTGTTTCGTTAAGGACTTGCAACTGTTTTAACTTTGCCATTATAACAACTACCATGGTAACAGGACTCAGCAGCCAATCATAATCAAGGTTTCCATGGTAGTTGCCGTAATGGCAAAGTTACAACAGTTGCAAGTCCTTTATGAAACGGGCCCCTGGTATCTGTATCAGTTCACACCAAAGAAGCGTTGAAACAACACAAGTTAAGAATCAAACCGATATTGGTTTAACACTAATTGGTGCTGCTTAAATGCCAAATTGGTGTTAGCCTATTGCCAAACCGTTGCTGTTTCAACAACTCTCTGGCGTGGACCGATTTAGATACAAGGCTGGTGTTAAATTAACACCGGCACGTTTGCAGTGTAGCGAGCATGATTAAGTCATAGTCGATTTGACACTTTCCGAACCTAGAAATGTTCTTTCCGATGAAGTTTTTTCTTGATTTGTGTTCCTATGGGGTCCTAGAACAAATTCAGCTTGGTTGCCCAAAGTTGCCGTTTGGGAAATTTTGCTAATTTGCATAAATCCAAAATGGCCGCCACATGCCATCTTAAAAAACTAACTTTTGAACCCCTTGCCCTAAAATGATGAGGAAGGACTCCTTTTATGGGTTTGGGTGTGTGTAGAATCCATTTCTATTATTATTTTTGTAATATAAGGTCATCTTCGGGTCAAATCCAATATGGCCGCCGGATGTCATCTTGTAAAATTGAATTTGAACCCCTTACCCCAAAATGATGAGCAATACCTTTGTTTAGGGGTTTTGGGGTGTGTAGAATTTATTTCTGCTATTTTTTTGCAATATAAGGTCATCTTCAGGTCAAATCCAAGATGGCCGCCAGATGACGTCATCTTGAAATATTAACTTTTGAACCCTTTGCCTCAGAATCATGAATAATAACTTTATTCGTGAGTCATTTGGTATGTTGATTCAATTTCTGATGTAATTTTGCAATAAAGGATAATCTTCAGATCAAATCCAAGATGGCCGCCAAATGCCATGTAAGAGCTTATGTAAGGGGATTTCAGTAAGAATACTAATTTCTTTTTATTAATTCTCAATTTTTAGTTCAAGGGGAAGCCAGATCTGAGATGTTGTCAGACGCATTGGCGGCGGAGCAGAGGATTATATTTTGTGTTTGGGGGGGGGGGCGCAACAATAGGTGTCCCCCCCCCCCAAACACAAAATATAATCCTCTGCTCTGCCGCCAATGGTCAGACGTTCGACATTAACTGCTCACCTTAGAATGATCCTCGTTAGGTTTGGGCTATGATCAATTTCGCGTGTACTTATTTTTTTTAATGTCCATCCATACTTTTGTACTGAAGAGGCTTTAAAGTCTTTTTTTTTATTTGAAAGTATTTTCTCCATATTTTTCCTAAATCAAAGTGTCCAATGATAGGTAGGCATCAGTTCATCTAGGGTCGCTAGGGTTTACATTTTCGAGAGTGGCTGTAGAGCTCCGCTCTACAGTGGCAGTCTCTAAAGCAAATTTGTACAGATGAAGGAGGATGGCGCTGAAACAGGTTCAGATAGTGAAGCTGCCCTAGCCTTCCTCCTTGGTCTTTGGCCTGCCAATGTAGCATTCTGATTATTTTCTGACTTATTGACCCCTGTACTTAGTAGCTCTCCATAGATGACGACTATCATCTACATCTTCAAAAGTGTTAGTGTTTATGCCGGCCAAGTTTTATGTCACGTTTGCAGATGTGTTTATAACAGAGGTGTGATCTATCTGGGGACCAATCACATAGCTCACCTTACATTGGTGAATTCCCTTCTAGGATTTGCCAAAGTTTCATGCGGCGAACATGCCCCAACCACTTGAGGCACCTTTCACTAAGAAGCGAGAATAAGCTGGTGATGCCAGCATGCACATACGCTGAAGGGCCTTAAATTTTTCACTCTGTCCTGCCATTTCATGTGCAGGATACGTCCGAGGCAGCTGACATGGAAGGTGTTTAGCCGCTTTCTTGATCGGCGTACGTTTTCGAGGACTTATTTCAGTTCAGGAGCTTGGCCATGGCTGTGACAGATATTCCCATCCTGGTGCTTATCTCCTTGTCCAGTGAAAGGGAACTAGAGACAGACAGTCAATCCAAGGTAGGTGAGGAGTCCACCACAACCAGACGAGTGCGTGCTGTTGATAGAGATATCTGTCTTGAGTCTATCAGGATTCTGTCTTACAGGCTGATGGGTGATCCAAACTCCTTACATGCACAGGACAGGTGGCTGTATTGCTAGGTCTTGTAGGCCTACTACCGCTTCTTTATAAAAAGGCAGGGCGACGTCACGTCGTTGCCGTACAACCGCCAAGGGTTAATAAGATAAGACTTAAGTAAATAAACTAGACAACTTTGAGGTTACGTGTGACTGTCTTTAATGACCATGGCCAAGAGACCAACACTAGATGGCGCGCTTACAATTTGCGGTTGCAACATCGAATCATCATAATACAACATACTGGCGTGACTGCCTTTTACTTTTCTCTCAATCTTTTACAATATAATCTGTATAACAAAATCATGATGATTCGTAACTAGCTCACTATTAAATAAAAAGGGTTAGACCTCCGTTGGTGTAAAACTCTAATAAATCTAAACACCAATGTATCATAACGAGTTAAATATTAAACTAATATATGAATACAACAAAGCTCACAATTCAAATAACATCAAATGGCATCACCACTTCCCATCTTCCTCCATCATCAAAAAATGGGAAAACCACATTTGTGGGCTTAAAAAGGTGTAAACAAAAAATCATTATCCCTATCTAGGCATCAAATTATCAAAAGTAAAATGTTGACCCGCTCTACTCCAAAATACAAGGCTCAATTAATGCTATGCACTAAAAATCAATTCCCGACACAAATTAAACAACCATAAACTCGCATGAAAAAGGAAAAAACGCAAATGGGCAAATGGTTCAAATAAAGAAAAAAAAAACCCAATAATCTCTCAGTGCAAAGTATCCACATAACAAATAGACTAAACACAGTTTGACAGCCTCATCCTAAATAGCAAATGTATGTGTATCATAAAACAGAACGGCACAAAAAGTAATGAATCATAAGCAGTTCCATACCATTCCAATGAAATCACAAAATACTTGCAAAAAGGGAAATGGATAAAATACAAAAAACAGCCATGTACCAAAAACTTATGACTATTTAACTACATGAAGTTGACACGCGGACTCAATATCACTAGGCATAATGCATGATATACATGAACATACAATGACTGAAAACAAGGGCATATACATCATTATTCAAAACACAATAATTCTAATTAATATCAGAACAAAACAGAAATCATTTCCCAAACATCACAGTAGGCATATATTAAAGGACGAGTAAATATTAGATAAACATCACCAGTATGACATCATAAAAACATACCACATCCATAAAATCAACAACACACATAACTGGCAAAATCACTCACCCAAAATACATCACAAAAATTAATGACAAACATCATGAAACTGTTTATAGTGATCAACCAAAATCACATATCAAAATGCAATCCTGTAACATAAAAATACCTGCAAAGGAATATAACGAAACATCCCAACATAAAATCACAATCAGAATCACTATCAATACTATAAACAAGGCACTTTAAAGCATGTCAATTGAAGCAAAATATACCTGCAAATAAACATAAAACAAATCATCATGGTAATTGGTATAAGAAATCAATTAGGCATCGGTTAATAAATAACTCAAAGGACATATCCTAATCAAGCGATGAAACTCCTGTTTTAGTCCGTTCCTCATAATCATATGATAAAATTAAAAGTCCAATCATAATAGAAACATTCACATCTGCAATGGTCACTATCCAACACATGACTCCGTCAATTCTTGGGAAGGCTAGCCGAGCGGAAATGGACTAAAGTAACAAGTCTCTGTACCGTCGATATTCAGGCGAAAATGGCCTAAACCGCGAAGCTCTTCCACTAGGGGAGACAGACCAGCAGGACCATGCCCTGGGTTAGCATGGGGCCGGTCTGGCGGACGAGTGCAACGACAACCTCCAGGAACCAAGGGAGAAAGACCAGCAGGACCATGCCCTGGACTAGCATGGGGCTGATCTGGCGGACGAGCAGGACATCCTTCAGGGACAGACAGATCAGCAGGACCATGCCCTGGAATAGCATGGGGCTGATCTGGCGGACGAGCCTGATGACATCCTTCAGGAGTGGACAGATCAGCAGGGCCAAGCTCTAAGGCAGCAAGGGGCTGATCTGGAGGGCGACTATGGCAAGCGACATCAGTCCAGATGGAATGAACGTGCTTATTAGCAATTGAGACGCTAGCCGAGTACGGACATTCAGTTGAAGGCGACGCTTGCAGGGTGAACGACCGAAAGTTCTGCGAAATCAACCCATTCACGACAAACGGTACCCGTGCCAGATAGATAGCTTGCGAAGTAGAGCTACTGCTGCTGACGTTAGCCGGGCACAGAGGCATAGCGGTTACCCCGGTGCTTGCTCCGTGGCTGTGACTCGCGTCGAAAGGTAACACCGAATCGGCCGATGGTGTAACGGACACGGTATCAACACTACTGGGAGTGTCAAACCTATGATCAAGAGGCAGCACGGTACCTCCACGGTCAACGACACGGTTGCTACCAATGCAGCGATCCAGTAGCATATCAGGCGACATGTTAGGCAATACCGTCACGTCAGGCAAAGTTGTCACATCGGGCAAAGTCAAGGTAGGCATAACTGTCACATCAGACAAAGTCATGATAGGGGAAACTGTCAAATCAGACAATGTCAAGGTAGGCGAAACTGTCACATCCGGCAAAGTCAAGTTAGACAAAAATGTCACATCAGACGAAGAGTGAGAAACATAGTTCCGACTAAGATCCAAATCAAGGGAATCTGTGAAACTGTAGATCACGTTGGATTGGCAACAATCCCAAAGTAACGAAGACTGAAAATCATCGGCAGACAGTGGAGAGCAACTCGATCCACTCGGAGTAGGAGAGGCAACATTGCCATGCCAACAATCAATGCAATGAAGTGAAGAGGTTCTTAAATCACTCAAACATGAAACTGGAGAACACGAACTGCTTTCATGAGTGTCTTTAACTGTACACTCTCGGAACAATGAGGGCACACTGGCATTGGTATCCAGACCAATTACATTACTAACATTAGACCCTACATTATCTTTCCTTGTTTCTTTTACGTCTCTCATGTGACCAATAATCACATCATCTACATTAGCTTTATTTACCACACCAACATTAGCATCATGTCTATTTTCCTCATTCCATTGTTTCACATCACACTGGTCACTTTCATAAACCAGACAATCACTAGTTGCATACTCAACCTCTTTATTCCATCCTTCCATGTCAGCACTGTTTGTTATATACACCTCAACATCACTAGTCTTGTATCCATAATCTGCATTACATTGTTTCACATTAACAATGTTAGATTCATTACCTCCACCATCACTACTCTCATAACCATCATCTACATTGCATGGTTTCATTTCACCTTTGTTAGTTTCATGCACCTCACCATCACTAGTCAGGTATCCATCATCTGCATTACATTGTTTCACATCAACTATGTTAGAGTCATGACCTCCACCATCACTACTCTCATAACCATCATCTACATTGCATGGTTTCATTTCACCTTTGTTAGTTTCATGCACCTCACCATCACTAGTCTCATCTCTTCGGTCTTCATTCCGAGATTTACAACTATTACTTTTAGATTCATTCATCTCCCTATCACTTGTCTCGTATCCAACATCTTCTTTGTGTATGTTAGTGTTTACTGGTGTGACAGTGGTCCCTAATGTAACATGATTATTAATTCCATGACTATCATTCATTTTACTCTTATTCTTCACACGTTCCCGATCAATGAGAGTGTGCGTTGTAATTGAATGTATGCCAGCGAGATCAACATCACAAAAACATGGCGGAGCTGCTTGAGATGACGAAGCATAGCAAAAAGTAGCACTGTCTCCAAACATGATCAACTGCTTGGAGGGGCGAACCGAAATATCGTTCTGCTCCATAAATGGAGCCCCAGCAACAATACTGTGAGAACCACGCAAGTAGTCATCATGGACTACCACACCATCAAACCAAAGTTCACAACCATCATAGAATAATGTGAACCGAGTCACACCCACAATGTGGGTCTGATCGACGAGACTAACAATGGACACATCATCAACAATGTATTCATCAAAACCAAAATCATCAACAAGAATCTGGACACCAATATCATCTGCTACAGATTCAGTGATTAAATTGAGCTGTGATCCGCTCTTCAATTCAACATTAATCCACGAATTATCAATTGTGCGGGCACAAAAACAAGGTTTATTTAATATCTGCCTGCTAGCAGAAAACTGGCGCAACCCTGATGGTTGCGACGACCTGCTAGCCGCATCGTGAACGGCTGCCGCGGCGGTCAACGCGGCCCTGGCCATGGTACAGTACGTATATGTGGGACTACACAAATTTATCTTCCGACTTCGGGAAGTAACCCAACCTCTCGTCTACCACCGATAATATAAAACACGGCGAGCCTAGCCCCAATTTACAGGGTGAAATTAACTTAGGATGGCTTATTTATTTTCGATGGGTGGATAGAATCCAGCTGCCACCACGCCAAGGGTTAATAAGATAAGACTTAAGTAAATAAACTAGACAACTTTGAGGTTACGTGTGACTGTCTTTAATGACCATGGCCAAGAGACCAACACTAGATGGCGCGCTTACAATTTGCGGTTGCAACATCGAATCATCATAATACAACATACTGGCGAACATCTTACGAATGAGAACCATCGTGACCATTGTTTTGGCACGAAGCCGGTCGATGTTGAAGAGTTTCCCATCTGCTCTGGTACGGATATACATGTAGATGCCTTCTGTGCATCCGCCAAATGCATACTGAGGAAGCATGAAGAAGAAGATCCCAATGAGTGTCAGGGCCAGGCGCACAGAAGAAGATCCCAAATGAGTGTCAGGGCCAGGCGCAGCATAATTGCTTCACGCCACTGTTCACAGGAATTGAGGGAAGCTACCAGATGTTCCAGCATTGTAGCAAACTGTGCTCATGTAATGATGTGACCATGGATCAGTCTTGGGGAGCCTATCTTCTACAGGAGGCTAAAAAGTGCACTCGTGCTGACCAAGTCAAAGGCTTTTGTCAGTACGCAAAATCCAATGATTATTATAAAGGAAGGTAATAAGTTAACCAATTTTATGAAAAATACGGATAAATCACTTTTTAATAACAAATAATACTTTTAAGTCCTTTCAATATAAAAATATGGCTGGACATAAAAAAAATGATGAGAACTCCCGAAATGGGTCATAGCCCAAACCTTGAATGGTTTCATTCTAAGGTGAGCGGTTAATGCCGAAATATATAAACCATCTGACAATCTGAGACCTGACTTGACCACTAAAAATTGAAAAATTAAAATACATGAATCATTCTTACTGAAATACCCTTCCATGAGCTCCTACACATAATAGTAACCCTCTTTAGGACAGCGTGTACTTTTTGGGGAGAGTATATTCAATGTTCAAAGTTCAATAGTCTCGGGAAGTAGTTTTTTTAATATGGCGTTTAGCGGCCATCTTTTTTTTTATCTGAATGATCCTATATTGCAAGATTATTACCAGAAATGGAATCAACATATCAAATAACTCACGAAAAGAGGTATTATTCATGATTCTTGAACAAAGGGTTCAAAAGTTTTTTTTTCCTTCAAAATGGCGTCATCTGGCGGCCATCTTGGATTTGACCTGAAGATGCCATTATATTGCAAAATAGATAGCGGAAAGAGATTCTACACACGGTCACCCCAAAACCCCTAAACAGTGGTATTACTCGTCATTCTGGGGCAAGGAGATCAAAAGTCAATTTTTCAAGATGGCATCAGGCGGCCATCTTGGATTTGACCTGAAGATGACCTTATATTGCAAAAATTATAAAAGAAATCGATTTTACATCCCCCTAAACCTCTAAAAAAGAGTCTTTACTCATCATTTGGGGGCAAGGGGTTCAAAAGTTAAGTCTTTAAGATGGCATCTGGCGGCCATTTTGGATTTATACAAATTAGCAAAATTGCCCAAACGGCAACTTTGGGCAACCAAGCTGAATTTGGTCTAGGACCCCATAGGAACACGTTTCAAGAAAAAATCTTCATCGGAAAGAACATTTCTAGGTTGGTGTATTGAGCCTATGGGACTGTCAAATCGACTAAAAGTGCATCAATGACCGACGACGTCAGGCTTTACCTGGGAGGCTTTATACGTTTTGATTAAAAACCATTACTGACGATGCAACAAACATATGTGTTAGAATTTTAGAAGTGCCGTGTCCATGCTGTCAACAACTGGTCTACACGAAACACGTGCATCACTGATTCAATCACGATCAACAGCTCTACAGTTTTTAAAACAAACCTCTCGATTCTGACATGTCAACTTTTCTGCCGTTGTAACAGCCAGATGTGTTCAATTTACCTCTCTTCAATTGACGCATGAACCACACGGCGAATGACGTAGTGCTGAGTGTATAGAGTATTGGATTTAGGGCGCTGTTGATAGGTAGGACGAAAACTATTATCCAACCGTAAAGGGTTTCTGGAAGAAAATCAAGTTTTATCCAGTGTCAATGATGAATAAATTTAAACCACTACCAACACGAATCGGTTGGGAATAACGTAATCCAGTATTCAACAGGTTAAATTCGCAAACCAGATGTTTGGTAACACAAATGTGAACATGAAAAATATTTCCCGGTTAGTAGTTGAAGAGTGTAGTACGGAGCCTTTAAACGTAAAATAATGTATTAGTAAATTATTCACCACTAACCATTCCATTAACACCACATCAAAAGATTTAAAAGCATTATACGTGTATATAGATACTGATTTAACAGAGATCCGGGATTACTGACAAAGGGTTGAGGCCTATATCATAACCACTGTAATGCCCTTTTGATCATCAGTCTTACTAATTGGTAGATAAGTTCGCCTAATGGTAGCAATATTCATATTGATTCATGTAAACCTTATTGGAGCCTGTAAAAGTCATTAAAATAAAGCATCTAACATTGCTTTGGTTCTCTTCTCAACCGATATATCAAGATTCATTCCGAACTGATATCCCATTAATGACATCGGTGCCCTTATCCTCCTAATGTAGAAATCACTCAAAATGTATTCTTTTTGTGACAGTCTAATCACCTAGGTAATTCAGACACCCATTAAGGCACTTCTCTAATGTGACGTACCAGATATAATGAAGTTGCAAAGTGACATGACTTTCAGTATAGCAATCGGCAACCAGCATAGAGAATCGGTCAGGATGACAAAGAAGAAACGCTTAGCGTATGTCATATCCCCTTTCATTCCACACTGTGCTGCAGCGCGGCGTGTCCTTCGAATGCTGAGAAACATACCTTGACAGTGAGAACAGAAGATAAAGTCATCAACATATTTCCTGGAGAGCGTTTCATTAACATTTTCTTCCAAAAAGTTGTCATGTCTGACAATTTTCCTTGATTATGATTTGCTGAGAAGCACTGTTACCATAGTAACAGTCTGATAAAACAGTACTTGTCGGATAAAACGTCTGGCAAGACCTTTCATGAAACGCTCCCCTGATATCAGTTTTCAGAACACAATACGTATAAATGTACATGCATTTTTGTTGGGCGGTGATCTGATCATCTGAGTTGAACTTCGGGGTTCAACTTGAGAACATGAAAGAAAACAAGACAAAATTGTACAAACTAAGAAAAATCAGGTCCAAAAATTATTCGTTATGAAAGTTCGATTTTTGTTTTCAAAGAGAACATATTGGATGGGCGGATTAGTTCAAATATCACTGTCTAACCTTGAAGAACACTTACGTTAAATGCATGTTGTCTACTAATTAAACATTTACAGGTATTTGCTACTATTGATACTATCCAATACATGCGAGTTGTATTTAAGAATGAAATATTTTGAGTAACATCATCATCATCACTGGTATTCAATAGGGAATATGAACCCAAACATTTCTGGACAGAAATTAGAGCTTTGGTCCTCAACTCAGATTTATCTACGGGGATGCCATCCCATTACAGTAACACCAAACATGACATGATATACACATTTTCACCCTTTTCCTTTAAATGCTAACTGTACATGAATATCTTGATAAACCCCGTCATGACATTATTCGTATACCCTTTGATTACTTGCTATCGTTTGATTATGTTATGATGCTTTGCCCAGAAACATTTTTGCTTAGCCACTATGTTGTAAATAAATCAGTTGTTTAAATGAAAGCGCCTTTGGGGGTGAATCAAGAGTACAACTGAGTTAATTTATATACCTGTATACGAAAGGACAATGGCTATGAATGCAGTCGTGTTGATACCTAAGAACACGACAACCGAGTATTCCCAACCTCTTAGCCTCGGCTCGTGTAGATGAAGTGGGAAGCAAACGCCGTTGCTTCCATAAAAGTTCCCAAAGTATTCCACAGGAATAATCGGAACAACTGCGAGTAGTGTTCCGAAGAGCCATATACAGGCCAACACCATGATCGCCCTTCTTGTCTTGATCCTCTGGAAGCTGTATGGGTAGACTATGATGAAGTAGCGCTCAAGGGATATGAACATGAGTGTCAGGACCGAGACTTCACTGGAGATCATGGCGAGAAGACCAGAAACCTTGCACGTCACGCCGTTGGTCCACTCCAACGCGTGTTGGTTGTAGTTATCTCGGTATTTCACATCATGGGTGCCAATGATTAGCAAATATATTCCCATCAAGAAATCGGCAGCTTAGAGGAATAGTAACAAAACGAAGAAACGTGATCAATGAGTGGTCATGGATAACAATCATTTTGATTACATTAAAGTGATGAAAAGAAATGTTTATGTCGTGTGAAACGAACCTGATGAAAGTGACTCTTGTAACCATGTTTCAATATTGACTATTCTGCCCAATTTTGGCAAAAGGAAGCAAGAGACAGATCAGTCAAATTTGAGTTATTGTTGTTTCTGAAACACCGTCTGTATGTTGCACGTTCAGGAAAAAAATTGGGGAAGAACTGATCGTTCTATGGAAAGGTATTGAAGAAAATATGTTATTAAATTGCATTGACGCCCATGTACATGTACATGACGAACACACACACTGCTCATTTACAACAAATGATACTTGTGTAACTTGCCTCCTTTTGCCAAAGTACGACAGCATTGCTTTTAAGTGTGCTACATACAATACAATCAATGTTTTGATTTCACACAAAATGTTAACTGCTATGAGATCTGACTGCATCCCTCTTCCAATGACTTTCATATTGATTTGAATTAGAATTAATCCCTGAAGTGAATTGTAATCATTTTAATTTATGTAATTTGTTATTGTCCAAATGAAATGAGGTATTTGCGGGTCTACAGAAGTGACAATATATCTTTACATTGCATAATCATGGTGATTCTGTCCACAGATACAATAAAATCACATTTTATGCTTTAATGTTTTTGTTAATGCTGGGAAATTAAAAACTTACTGCATAGATTAATGACGACCACCGTATGAACTTTATTTTCTGCTTTCATAAAAGCACGGCTGACCAAGACACCGAGATTACCCACGCTTGTGATGATACCTATCGTCCACACAAAAACTCGTAGAATCACGTTCTTCAGGAGATTTTCAAACGACGAGATTCCATCGGATCGAGGGGTACAAGTTCGAACGTGAGGGGCATAGCGACAGTACTCAAACTTTGAGAAAGCGCTGAAATGTGAGGAGGTAAGAGTGTCCTTTTAACTTTTTATTAAGCAGAATAACATATACTTTAAGGGAAAAACACATTTAATTATTTGTGGGGTTTTTTGTACTTGCTGTACGAAAAATGGTCTCATGTAGGTTTCACGAGCTTGATTGCAAAAGACAGGTAAGAAATATTCATTAAGCCCAATTATTACATTTAAACTTTAACGATTAGGTGGCGGTATGATAGTTGTGTTAAATACTCACACTTTTTCAAGTCTACCGAGGCTCTGAAACATATTAACGTTGATATTTCCGATGATAACTTCTGCAAGGTCTCTTTTGGTGACGATGGGAGAGAGAGAGAGAGAGAGAAAGAGATATAGAAATCAGAAGAATGCTTCTAACGATTCGAGGCGTCGGTGAAGCGTCGGATCAAGAAGGGGAGGGGGGGGGGGTCTACAACTTCACACTTTGAATTTCAATTCGTAAATATTCAAAGATATAGGTCTGCTCCATTTTAATCTATTCTACACCTGATGTTCAAATGAGAAAAACCGCACCAAAATTCCCACCTCCCTCTCCCTCATCGATCAAATGACCCTTCTGTTGGCTCTGATCATAACAAAACATCAAAACATGGAAAGACATTTAAAACCAATGTGGGTTATGCAGCTATATTTATAGTTACATGTATAGAATAGTCTCCGATGGCGTTACGAAGCAAACACATGTATACACAAATCCGAGGTACCTTCACAGGCCCTTCCACGTGTGGCAGGTGTAACTTTTTGAAGTAAATGAAATTGATTGACCTGAATCGATTTGGAAGACATTTCTTGATAAACACTTAAATGATATCAATGTTCAAAATTGATGTCAATAAGCTATTAAAGCAAGGTATTTACCCAATTTCGGTACAATGTGTATGAAATAATTGTCCCAGCACTACAACGCAAGGGAAAACCGTGAATATCGCTGAAATAGATGAGACATAAAGTAGGCCTCTATCAGCTTGCCAATTGATGCAATTTTTTTAACCCGAATTTTGGCTTTGATGTTTAAGGGAAAAAATCACTTCAGATGAAAGTACTTGCAAATTTGTTGGGTTTCTTTAAAAGACTAATTCAAAGATGTGGGAATACAGTATATCGATGATCTAGAAAGTGTGTGCACGCCTGTGAACTATAAACAATGTTAGCCTTCTCCATTGAAAATAATCTTAACGATTGCTACGGATAATAATACTTACAAGTCAACAAGGTTCTCCAAACCTCGGAACACATCAACAGGAAGGGAAATTAGAGGGTTATTCCTCAGTCTCCTGTCAAATTAATAAGATTGTAAAAATAATGAACCTCCTTAGAAGGCTCATTTTCTTTTCTTCTCCCGTAATATTAACATAAACATAATCCAAACAAAACAAAAACAGAATGAACTTACAGGAAAATTATGATAAAAATGATCTGAACTGAACTTGTAAATGGTTGACGATTTAATCAACATATTTGTACATTATTTATGTAAATTAGTAGATAATGTACGTGCAGAATCGGTGTGTTTATTGCCTAATGATTTTAAACCTTGTCGTATATCCTCCACTTCACTTCACTGAAAATTACAATGAATTCAACGTTTAATGTCACACGAAACTTGGCATGTTGGGACGTGTGTGATATTCAAGCTGCGATGAGCATATAATTATTAATTTTCCATAATATCTTGTCCACAGTTGGTAACAAGCGGACTATATCATGTTAAATTGGCCTTGTGGTGAAAATGTAATCTGTAAAGAACTGTATGAGCTGGTTAATCTTCCTTCCTTAAAGGCTCATAGCAGCTTAATAGTGGTCACATCAAAGACGTAAAATAATATGTAGTGGAGAGCAAACATATACTCATTATACTTACAGAATCTCTAGAGAATGCAGTCCATCGAAAATTCCATCGGGTAAATGTGAAATCTGATTGTGAGATAGATCTCTGTAAAATAAAACATGCAATTGAAAAGATGGAAAAACAATATACTGTAGAGAATCTAAACCGACCATGAAAAATGTAGATTTGAATTTTTGAGCTGTGGGCAAATTAAATTCGGTAGCAGCCACAACAGTCTATAAATAGAGTATTGCCACTGATCCGTACAGTACTTCCTTTTTATCTTCGTTATCACGTCCCTCGGTGATGACGTTAAACCGTCTTCGTTCTCCTGGTTGTTTGCTAACAAGGGTTCATGCTCTCTTAGCAGCCAGGTGAAGTAATTACAATCTGCATCACCACTTCTTGCATCAAAACATTTACTGAGTCGGGAGCTTTATATTCTTACAAAAAAAGAGTTCACATCTAATGAAGATAGCTTTGACTATCAAAGAGCTCGAGTCTCTTCCCATTGGACAGAAAATAAATAAATTTGTAAAATGCTGTTTTGCGCAATCACCTTACTCTTTTCCACATCTCTCTCGCTCCCTCTCACTATCTCAATTTTCTACCTTTATCCGAGATGGTTTCGCCGTGTGTGGGATGATACTGGGTGCTACGCTGCCCCTTCCCTCAGATACAGATCGCAATATCTCTGTCCCAGGCTGCTACATCACCCTTTTATCTCTCTCTCTCTATTTCTCTCTATCTGTCCCCAGTGACCCCCTACATTTTCAACCTTTACTCCCCAGGCTGCTATGTTTTCTGCATTTCTCTTCCATTATCTCTGTAACATCGTTAGGTCTATGCCTAACGTGCTCTATGCCCTCTTTGTTAATTCGAATTGCATTACGTGTTATCTTGATTGATGAAGCTGAAATAAAGTAGAATATCTAGAACGAGCAGCCAGTTGTGTAATATACTTTATCAAAAAATAAAAAAACATGGGTCCTTCTTAGTATTTAAAAATTGTTTTGTGTATACTTCTTGGTCAATAGCGTACAAAATATCATCTTAAAGTAAAGCAACGCATGATTTTCAAATATTACATGCTTACACATTAAAAAAATAATTGTTTCAGCTCGTCACTGTTATGACAAGTTTATTAAACAGATTGTCATTATTTAAACAATAGTTGTTAGAGTGACGGGCTTATACAACGTGCTTAAAATGTTAAACAGCTTTGTTACAGTCTACATAATCACGATCACATACTTACAATTCCACCAGGGTTCCGAGCGAGGTGAATGAATTCTTTTCCATCGATTTTATACTGTTATTTCTCAATATTCTGAGGCAGATGGAAGAGGTAGAATGGAGGGAAAATCATGAAAATCAATGAAAATATAATGCAAATATAAGAATACAAGACTTTTGCATGCTCTTTCATCTGGCTTGAAATCCTTCAAATCTAGGGAAACATTCTGCATGCTTTGCTTCTTCCGTTAATCAAAATAATGTCTGGGAGCCAGATCTTGAAACACGGGTGATCGTCCTCCAACCTGTTAAAAGTCTTAGCATTTTGCATTCAATTCCCGTGTTCCCTACATTTCCCTTTTGAGTTTGCATCATTAATAGTCGACGGCTTTTCAAAAAAAAAATTGAAGGTCAGCAATTTTCACACCATATCATGAATACAAGATTATGTAGGAAGGTAGACTGAAAAGACTTCAATTGCTGCCACACTGGCGAGAACAACTCCATACCGGTAAGAGTTATTACATCATTGCCAATGGCATGATATCGGTCAGTGTGAAATCGGTATCGTTTGTGTGACTGTGGCCTTAAGTGCCATAGACCTACATGTATAATGGTATTTGAGCAACAACATTCATATTTATTTGCAATCCACAGTGCTCTCCTGGATCCCGTCTTACAAAGAGCTGCGATCGACCCGATCAAACGCAACTATGGTTGACCAGCAACGTCAACATCTAAATGCAAATCTGTACAAAATATTTTCTAGATATGTATATTCATGCATTCATCATTTTCTTGAAGATTCAGTGTAATTCTTTTTGTTTACTAAGGAGATTGTGCAAATATCTAGAAGAAAAATTATGGTATCGATAGACTTCCATACAGTTGAGATTGATTGGATCAATCGTAACTGTTTGTAAGTTTGTTAGCTTATCTTGTTTTCAGTTGTGAGTGGCACCTTTTTTCCGATATACGTCATTTTCTACTAAGAAAACATGGTTCCCCGCAAAGCTTTAAATGGGGATGTTATTTTAAATGCGTCCATTAATATTTTTTTCCATAACATTTTATGTGTACATTTAATATTCGTCCGTCGCCTTCTTGTCTGTCAATCTGTTCCTCATTACCCTCGTTATCCAACAGTTATCACATTTTCTGACGTGGGAGGAATAGAACAGAAATTGCTTAAGGTTACTGAAAGAACATTAGGGAAATGAACGGTAATCGCGTTGATTTTAAGATGGTATTCCACTATCGGGTAAGATGAAAATAAAAACACTATTGTGAGCTTTCAATTCTCTTAAATTCATTTTATTTTCAAGTTGAGCAAACCGAGAAGAAATAATCCCTTTGCAGTTAATGAAAAAAATCCATATTCTATTGTTCGAATCAGAAATTGATTTCCTCCGGAAATTCATTTTGCCCAATTAATCGTGGGCCCGGCAGCCACTGAGCAGCGCCAGGAAACAGTTTAATCAACAATAATGGCAAAATTAAGAATCCGAGTCACTGCTGTAAATATTATGAATTCTGTAGGGGGTTTTAGCGTAATTCCTTTCGCTTATAACAATAAACCACTAATGGACTTTAGCGCTAAATGCAGTCACGTCCAGTGATGTAAAAATGAAAACGGATATATTGAAGTTTTAGAATAAACAATCTTTCCAAAGGACATTAATGAAACACCTAAGCAAACACTGAAACATAAGTGTCATTCAAACAGGAAAAGATGATTGAACGTGATGGCAGCTGTTTTAGCAGTAAATACATCATACTAATGTACCAAGTTGACAATCGTTGAGAGCCAGTAATGCTTAATGGATTATCATAAATAGGCGCCCCTGTGCGATGATTGGAATTATGTCGGCCTATCACACGAATTTACTGGCGGTTTAGGATTTCCTTTTCTATTTTGGAAAATACATTCTGGCACAATAAAGGGTTCGTATTTTAATTTTATTTGATATTGCATTGGCTTAAAATGCATTCGCAGTCAGGGCTCCGTGGAAGATTTTTTACAGGGGTGCTGATGTATTTTTGACGAGCAGAAAAAAAAAACAAGAAAACGAAAAATGTTCACTACACACACAAAATGAAGGTTATTTCCGTCCCGAGAATTTTGACAGGCAAGCAAATAACGAAAAAAGGGGGCTCACCGCGATTTGGTTTACAAAACACCTACCGCAATTAATGGGGGTGCTGTCTCTAGAGATTAATACAGGCAGCACTTCTCAAGCTTCAAACAACAGTGCAATATTCTATTCATTTAATTTACGATTATAAACACATATCGAGCATGTCGATTAGGAAGGAGTATTGACAGTGTACTTACAAAACTGTGAGGGATGTGTTCCCAGCAAAAGATCTTGCATTAAGACTTCGGATGTCGTTGCCTTCGAGGTCACTGAAGAAATTTTCATGAGTGAATATTGACAAACAATAAGAATCATTCAATGTTCAATTCAACGATTTTTAATGAAGACTGGCTGTTAGATTTTTAGAAATACAATGAGACAAAAATTATTCTGCCAGATTCAGTCCAAGTTTAAGCCTTAGAAGGTAAAACTTATTAAAAAAAATATTGTGCTGAATATATGTCAATCAACTTATGTACTGGACTGCGTCCACATCCAATCACCTCACCGCCTCCAACTACCTCCTCAAGTACATTCTCATGAATTGTTGTCTATAAAGGGCATCCCACAAAAAAGAAAACCTGTTTTATAGATCATATTAATTATAGATTTAATACTACTGGTGAGAGTGAAACTTTTGTTTTATTATTTAAGTACAAATATTTATTGAATTGTTCACGCTCAGACAATACATACTGAATCATAATGTCTGAACAGATTTGCTCAGAATTTCACGTGTAAATCTACATCGACTCCCATTTAGAGAATTGTGAAAACAGCTTTTTAAAAAAGTAAGTAAAAGAATACAAAACGATTGCTAATAAGCCAGGATCCTTCCTTGCACAATGTCGTCGTATCATTAGCAAAAAATGTGCACCTTTTTGTGCAACTTGGTTTTGACATTGACATTTCAGACTCATCCTACTTATCTGCACGTAAAATATTTCTATATATAATTTCAGGTTTCAAAATAAAGAACTGAATGAATACAAACAAATAAATAGTAAATTTCGTGATGACGTGTGAAAGAAAGAACCTATGAATCCCAGTTCCTTTCTTTTTAGATGCACTGTACACACATGCTTTACTTATTTATTTATTTGTTCAGTCATTCATTCATTTATCTATTCATTTAAAGCTGTCATATACTTACAGCCATACAAGTGACTTTAGATCGTTGAGACATTCTCCTTCCTGCAAATCTCTAATTTCATTGTTGCGCAGATCTCTGCCGTTTTAATCAGAGATAATAAACATTTATTTATTGTTCAGGTAAAAGCGGCTTGCTGTTCATATCAATCCCTCGAGTGGGTTTAGATTCATTAATTTATTAAGTAGTGACATATTCGCTCCGTAATATTCAATAAAATTTGCACTGGACCGGTCTATACAATTTACTTTTGATATGAAATCATTATAATAATAATACATGTTAAATGAAAAGGTTACCTTGGCAACGAATTTGGGAGGGACAACTTGTAGAATAACCTAATCACTACGAGAACAAAACAGTGGTTTTTATTTTGATTATACCGTGTTTAACATCAACACTACAACTTCTAATACTATTACCATTGTATCCACCACTGGCGGATCCGGGGGGCACAGCCGTCCCGTGCCTTCCTTTTGAGAGGCTCAATTACAAATTTGTAATGTAAAAATGCCTTTCAAAACAGAAATGTGCCCCCCCCCCCCTTATTGAATGCGAATCCTTTTTTTTTTTCTTGTTATTTTTTTTCGTGGACGAAATGTCCCTATTTTTGGTTGAAAACCCTTTTTTGGGCTTTGGCTTGTCCAATTTTTCCTCGGGAAATGTGCCCCACCCCCTTTTTGGAAATTTTTTTTAGCAACTGTCTGAAAACCAAACGGTTTTCGCACCGCGGCGCTGAATAGATTCAAGAACACAGTCAATGTATCTAAAATGCCCATAAATATGACAAAGACAATTGGAAAGTTTTTGTCGAAAATTTGTGAACCGGAACAGCAGTTTCGTCCTAAGCATCGAGGCCAACGAGAAATTGCGGATGTGCCGTTTGTCCAGAGTCCAAGACGAAACCACCGTTTTGATTTACCAAAATTCGACAAAGACTTCTTGGTTGCTCTTTAATTGTCATGAAAGGCGTTGACAAAATGCATTCTATTTTCCTGGATCCGTTTTGCGTCGCAATGCGGAAGCTTCAAACAATTACGACAACCACCAACACCGCATACACCACTTATACAACACAACCAGCAAAGCACGCCCACTTACAGCCAATATAGATCTTCTAATCCGAGAAAAATGCCAGGTTCCAGGGTCTGCATTTTGTTGTCGTTCAGAAATCTAAGAAAACAATGATATGCTAAAGTTAATAAAGTAAAGTGATTTGTAAAATGTGAGAAGGTAAGTGCATTAATTTCTTGCAGTTAAGACCGGAGCTAAAAGTGAAATTGACAAAGCGGAACTATATAAGCCATATCGTACATCATTACTTTTATATTTATATGCGTATTAACCGCTTGATTTGCTTGTTTCGACAAATTACATTATTAGGCTTCCTTAAGGCCTGAGTTTAATACGTGACGTCACATGATTTCGGAGGGCTGTGATTACTTAGACTTGTACGTTGACATTGTTTTTCTGATTTCCAGGTAATAAAGCCTGCAGAGGAAATTGGCACTGAAAATTGTTCACTGCTTAAACGGATGGAGACCTGCAGCTTTTCACTACATATGTTTTTTTTTTTTCGATTTCTTTGTTTAGCTCTTGTAGGGCCTAATTTTCTATGCAGGAAAGGCTGCTACACATAATTTGAATGCAGATGAAATTGGAAAGCTGCGCCAACTAAGCGGGAAGTGAAATATGGAGAGAAAAATAACTACAGTCCAAAGCGGTCGGTTCGTCAATATAAACGTACATGAAAGTATATGAATGATATCTCTATGTGATAGAATTAAAGAAAAACAACTGCGGAATCTGGAAAGCAAAAGTCCCACCCAGTTTTCAGTGTAAAAACTAATGGCGTAATGACCGAAAAAAAATTATATATAAAAAAAAGTTACGATCAAGCAAAGATTTTGAAATTTTTTTATTACAAAAATCACATTTTGTGATAGATTTTTACATAATATTCAGAAAATGATATCATATTTCGCCATTGTCTCTTTCCTTTTCTTATTTTTTCTTAGTCGTGAAAAAAATGGGGAAAGGAGAAGCGCTCCCAGCCCCCACCCCACCCCCCCCCCCCCTGTAGGCCACCGGTACAAACCAATGGAATCACAACGATTTTAACACAGAACGAAGTTGACAAGCTCTCTACTGACATATGATTTGTCAATTTCACATTTGCATGATTTGGGTTATGGCGGTTGGGTCTTTAAGTTGTTTTCCACATTACTTATGGCTCATTTCTTCATTTCTCATCCCGATAATTGCGCTCATGCTTACTGGCTCGATAATGGCAAGGCTTGATGAATGATAGCTCGGGCGTGTTGTCGAACCGTAAACAAATATTTTTCACATGAAGAAGCACAATTATTACAATATGTCCGGAATATGTCATCGGAGGCAAGCATCAGCGCCATCAATTACAAATTATAAGCCACCAAGTTATGGAGTTTTTATTTATATAAGCATATATAAATTTACATTTAGAATGACTTCATCTGTTAAAAAAAATGGAAGTTCTAGGACCCAGGAAAAGGTGATTATAATAACAAATTAATTCAATGATCCACTAATAGGGTGATTTGTGACGAGGACCACGTCTTCTTGTCACCCCCCCCCCCCCCCCACCGGTGTACTGAAAATTCCGATTCCGCTTTGGTCCATACAGACACGGACTTGGGCAAAGTGGCCTACGGGGCAATTGTGGGTATGAACCCCCTTGTTCTGCCAAAAGTTGTACATATTTAGTACCATATTATAATAAGTGTCCATGCTTCGTTCCCCGCCCCTTCCTGGAAGTGAGGATAAAAATAATTCTCTTTTTTTCATTCAGGTTATAATGTATGTGTATTTTTTCGTTTGTTTTGTAATATGCTAGTCAGAACATTTTAAGGGAAACTATTACCATTGTGAAAGCGAGGGGTGTTTGTTTTCTCCTACCCAACAACAAAATGAACAACTTTCTGTTTTCTTCATTCAGGAATTCCTGTATCCACTTCTGGGTCGACATAATGTGCACGTCCACGAAGCAGGGATAAGCACTTTTCCCTGTTGACAATCTCACTGGCTCCTATACCTCAGTGTTACGAAATGTGGGCATCTTGGTCATTTGGGACGGGGGATAGCACAATTGGTTGGATTTTTGCATCTGTTCGTGCCACGACAGCATTAGATTTGGGCGCGCTAACCTAAAAGCTTTATATCCAGAGCATTAGGTCAATGCATACTCACAGCCAGTGCAATCCGCTTAGTCCATTAAAGGCTCCAGTGTCTATTCGTGATATGTTATTTTCTGAAAGAAAGCTGTGGATACAAACAAACATACAAGGAAAACATAAGACCTCGTCACATCGTGTACTATCGATTATTATATTCTGGTGACGTGTCTGAAAGGACAACGCACTATTGTTGAACGCATAAAAGGAAACATGGTTTGTATTATAAAATTAAATTGTGTAGATAATATTCATTCTTGGAAGAGAGGTTAAGGAAAAGAACAGCATCAAAGCAAACAGGTTTTTAAAGATGCAACGCTTCTTCTTATGAATGGCAAACTCATCACTCAGCCCAAAACTGATGTTTCGAAGCCCCTCACCGTGGTATATCAAGGAACATCGACTCCTTGGCCCCCTCCCAACCTCTCAGCCGGGTTGCGTTTTTAACTTACATTTTTGCTAGCAAACTGCAAAGTAACTAATAAAATTTACGCATCTTTTTTTTTTAGGGGGAGGTGTTCAGAGGCGGCAGTTCAGCTGCTAGTCACCATAAGCTCTCGTAATGTGTTGGTTATGCACTTGACAAATCACAATAAACTTACAGTCGTGTGAGGAAACGAAGATTCCTGAAAGAATTCGCCGTTATTTCGTATATTCTGTTTCTCATCAGGTTCCTGTGTAAAACAAAATTCGTGAGTCTAATAATTGCTCTATATTTTATATTCCCAAAGAACGTCCGAATTCAATCAGAACTGAGAAAGCACATACTGCATAGCATTTATATCTACCTTCTACCCTACTTTATTTAGTAGACCTACATTTGAAATTAAAATACGTCATGAAAATGGAAAAATGTAACCTCATCACGTTCGCTTGACATAATATAAGTCATGCTGGTGTTGGTACGTTAACCTATTAATCTGCAATATATTTGAATCCAAACTGTAAACAAAATTAAATTGCATGAGAGAGCTGAAAAACTAGTACAACATTTATCTATATGATTCAACATGAAAGATAGTACAGACATTTGAATAAGGGTACAAAATTGAACTAGTGCGTGTATTGCAAGTGAATGACACGTTGCATGGGTTTCCTACCTACATGTACTTTAAAAAAACTTAAATAATCTCAACGAGTTTGCAGCAAAATATACACTGTGGGTGGACTTAAATTATAGGAATATTTAATGTAGGTTGACCAAAATCGACACGATCTTTTTACAAGCTTATCTATAGAAGACACAAATAACCGGGATTCTCAGATGTGTAAGATAAATAAATTAATATATTGACATTCATCAATACGGAAACAGACAAGGTCTATCAACTACCCATTATTTGGTAAAATTATTGCATTGTGTTTTGGAAAACTGTGAAAAATCAAAATCAATATCCACTATTGTTTGCACAGACTTTTCCAAAGCCTTCGATAGACTTGACCATAATATTCTGATTCGAAAATTAATTGAATTTAACGTAATACCTGGCATAATTGAGTGGATAGTAAGTTTTTTGGAAAATCGTTCACAATCTGTAAAATATCAGGGCGTTTTGTCTTCGTATATTACAAATCATGCTGGAGTGCCTCAAGGCACAAAATTAGGCCCGATATTATTTTTGATCATGTTTAATGATGCATGTCAGAATGAATCTTTACCGCACTTTAAATATGTTGACGATCTTAATATACATGTAGTTGAAAATCTTTCAATACAAACTCCTTCTGCATTACAATGTCATCTAAATGCACTCGTTACCTGGTCATCTGATAATCATATGAAACTAAATCCGAATAAATGCAATGTAATCAGAGTTACTTTTTCTAAAAATCCACCAACACCTAATCTATTATTGCATATTGGTGTCACTTCTCTGCAATATTCAGAAACTGTTAAAATACTTGGTGTTTATATTCAGTCAAACTTAAAATGGGACAAACAAATTTCAGATATTATAAAAAGGTGTAACAAAAATATTTATATGTTCAGACTTGTCAAACAATATAAACTCCCTATATGTCAGACCTTGTTCAAATTTACATTGGATATATTCGTCCAATATTGGAGTATTGTGTAACGGTTTCAACGGAGCACTAACTGCTAAACAGGTAAAGGACTTAGAAAAAATACAACAAAAGAGTTTGCAAAATAATTCTTGGCTCAGATTATATGGACTTTGAAAATGCTCTAGCAAAATTTGGATTAGAGTATCTTAAAAGAAGACGAAAAAACTGAGTATGGAGTTTGCTAAATCTCTTTTAAAAAACCCTCACTGTAATAACTGGCTACCAAAAAGGAAAAATGTCTCAATGTCATTAAGAAGTGTTCCAAACTTTGCTCAGATAAAATGCAAAACAGATCGTTTTAGAAAAAGAGCAATACCATATTTCATTGATTTACTAAATTCTAAATAAATTTTTACTTTCATACCCTTAAAATCAACTCAAATTTTTGCCATTGTTTTAGTCTCCATTTCAATCCAATTGATATTTGAATTTTTAATAGTCTAATATTCATCACTTTTAATATTGTATTTTCTTTTTCCATTCTATATTATTATATTTAATGAAGTGTTATGTACACTTGCTCTTTAAAAATTATTTATTATCTATGTACATTACATGTTCAAATCGTAATTGTTGCTTTTATCCATGACTTGTGAACATTTTATTGTAAACATGCTAATTTCAGCCTTGTGGCTGTGTAACATGTATTGTTTTTATACGAAATAAACCATGATTGAATTGAATTGAATTGAATAAAGAAAATGTGAAAAAACACCGCCCATAGATTAAACCACCCAAAACTAGACAAATACACGTATAATACATGTACCCTGCTCGAGTAAGAGTATTTGTGAACTTGGAAGATTTTGTTTGATTTTATTTTATTTCTAACATTTTACATGTTTTATGAAGCATTACTTCATCAGGATCCGATAATGATGATACGGAATAAGAATGACGTTTAAACAATTTATCTTTAAACATATGGTACATCTTATGTTGAAGATAGAGGAGATATCATAAAGATAAAATTGAATATTGTGTTAAATGTCCAGGTACATAATTGAAGCAGTTAGCGCAATGAACAGTAATGTGAAATAACATGAACGCTATAAGACATCAATCAATACGAAATTTTGAAACTAGGTACAGTATTTTTCATCAGTATGCTTCAATAACAAGGATCTCGATTCATACTCACAAGTATATAAGTGATGAAAAGTCGTCAAATAGTTCACTCCCGATGTTTACGATGTTGTTTGATTTCAGGTATCTGTGTAGTTAAATTACGGGATGCAACTTATCATTTATTACGTTTAGATATTCAGTGGATTACTTCACTTTTTACTTCATAAATGGCGGCCATAATCGGAGAATAAAAGGACTTACAACTGTTCAATCGGAAATGCATTGAGCCGAGAGAAATTGCATAAATTGTATTTCCCCCTCCCCATTCCCCATTCAGTTGTAAAAAAAAGTCTCTCTCTCTCTCATTTGTGAAGGCCATTGACTTATGGAGGTAAGGACGATGTGCAGTCAGCCTAATGCGCTTATGTACGCGCAACAATGTTCTCGGTAAAATATAACACACATACAACTCTAAAGAGGGAGGGGGAGAGAGGGGGTAGGAAGAGAGAGAAAGGGGGAGTCGTAGGACGCTTGGCGGAAAACAAAAGGCGCGCTGGGTTGAAGAGATAGCGCGCGTCAAATCAAAGCTAATTATTTGAATAAGAATACATGTATGACCTTGGAGTGACCAGTATACTATGAAATATGAAACCTTATCACAATTATTGGTTGAAGTCTATCGCCGTGAGACTAGTCTTTTATTATAGATAATATACAAATTTGCTTATTAATAGTACTAATGACTATTAATACATTCTATTTGAGATGAGGACATTTTATCTAATTACATGAATATGCCTCATTTTAATAGTGCACATTATTTTGCCAGGAATAACATTAGAACCGTCAAACACACATGGATATATCTCGGGCATTAAAGAACTATTTACAAGGCGCCTCATGCGTCTAATTGTGACCCCAAAGCGAATAATAAGTAACCAAGGAAGAAGGTTCTTGGTTTGATCTTCAAAAAGCAAGCAATTAAAAGTTATTTGAAAGAATTACTTTTCTTCTTCTTACTGTCAAATATTCAAGTTGTGAATTTAAATACATGATAATATATAAAAGTTTAATTTGAAACTATTTTTAAGGACTGCTTGGAAGTTTCATGGAGATTGAATAACGCACATCTCATGCGTGATATGCAATCTCTGTTAGTTTCTTCTGCAGTTTCTCTGTTAGTTTCTTCTGCATTCAATTAAGTATGTGTGTAGGTTTTTTTATAGTAATTTTGACAATCTATATATCATTTAAAAAAGTTTAGGATATGCTTTTTCAACCTGAATGAAAAATCTCGAAATTTATTTGGGGCGACCTGCTCTCGATTACTATCACAATACCGGTATGATACTTGTATAATCATGATAATACTTACAGTCTTGTCACATTGTCTGGTAAGTTGGATGGCACTTCATTCAAGTTCAGTTTGGAGCAATCGAGTTGAGTTAATTTGCTGCAGATGCAACCTTTTGGATAGTATGCTAGGGCTGATACCAATGCGAAGAAAAATGAAGAATATTAAATGGTTACCATATTGGTACAAGTGCAGTGTTAATATTAAGCGCTGTAGGTGGGAGCCTGGTGTAGTAGGTTTCACGGTACATTATGTATCTTTCGTGGGCAAGTGTTGGTCCGAAAACGGACCACCCAAACTCGACGTTTCGACAAGTGTGTTCTTGTCGTCTTCGGGAGAATTAGCTTAGTTTGTAAATGCAGGCCTTACGTAGGGGCCTATTTAAACTCATTTTTCCTATTTTGTTTATTACCGTTTGTCAAGTGAGTGTATTTTATTGGACGGCTTTTTTACTTTCTTGTTTTTCCATGATGTAGTCATCAAGCCAGTTTTTTGGTTCTATTATTTTTTTCAGAAATTGTATGGAATTTTTCAGAGGCACTGTTCCATTCTATTTAGGGAAGAACAAGAAGACATTTATCACTTCAGAATAATTTCTTCAAGTTCCATGCAAACTGTCCCGGCATTTTCAAAAATCTAAATAAAGTAGGATGGATGCAATAAAATACACACAACGTTAAGGGTTAAAAATATTTTTTAAACACAATAAGACACTTGGAAATTCACGGCCTTGCTATTGGTACAGGAAACAATTAAAAAACTTATTATAGTCACTCTAGTAGCTCCATGGTTAAAGATAAATTCCAGTTCTGGTAACGATCTCAAAATGACTTTTTACATAATCTAATATAATGACCACCCAAGTGTCTGTATGAATAAAAAATATGTGCCAAAGGATTCTGGAAGATATTGTGTAATTGCTGAGAAATAAGCAAAATAAGCGCGGATTCGGTCACTTCCGTCGGGTCTTTATTCCAGCAATAATAATACACTGTCCCACGTGTGCCTATCTGTGTTGGTGATCTTCAGTGTGATCGTATTTCAGCTTAGATTTTATGATTTCACAAAGTTCAGTTTATGTAATTGTACCAGATCTAGATCCACGATGATATAGTTACTTAACCTTGGTTTTACAGACTTTCTCACGAAATTAGTGTTTTACTGCAGCTACTATCATTTAGCTTTAAGGTATACTTGTTGACTCAGATAATATTAATGACCTATCAGTTTGTCGGTGATCTCCTATAGCCTACACCTACTCACACATCCGTTTTGGGTGTGCGGCATTTCCGTTAAGGAAAATATAGAGCTAGAAGTAAAAAGGTTACGCCTTTTATATCCCATAAATAATAAAATAATAATTTAATTTATTAAACGCTCATATCGACTCTGTGCTCAAGAAGCTTATTGTCATTACTAGTTGGCAGCAGCCGGCTACTTTCCAGGCGCACCAACGTTTTGAGGAATGGATATTCCAGTTCAGTAAAGCGCGTCTTACACTGTGCGATCCGATACGACATTACTTTCTTAAATAAATCACATTTTGCATCAAATATGAAAGTTCTAAAAAAAAAATTGCTTTATTTTAAGTTCGGCATAATGTTAGGAATAATGAAATCATAATTTCGCTTTGCGGCAAGCCCTATTGTCGTAGTAAAGTCCAAATCGGCTTTAAGTCGCAGCCGATGATGACGTCATTACGATTTGGAATTGAATTTGTTTTTATTCCTTCATTGAGGCTCAACCTGCATTGAATTTTGATTTTGACCTCAGATCGCTTAGATTTTATTGTTTGGAATGTTCATGTCAAATGTTATTACAATATTTAGAAAATCGGATCGCATAGTGTGAGCCGAGCATTAGGTAACCAACCATCTATAACACTTGATTTTTAAACCCATCGATATTAAAAAATGGATAGAGTTACAACGCCCTTTTCATGCCACTGGAAATACTTCAAAGTACTTTAACTGTTCAAGCGCGCAAAAAGTTCCACACATTTTTTTTCCTTTTGCGTGTGTGTGTTGTTTCTTCCGTGATGGTATGGCTCCATGAGCTACCATTTTTGTACTTCGTGCGTGTGGCAGTATACAACGAGCCATGTTTTTTTTTTTCACATCGATGTAATACACCAGTATTTTTTAGTATTGATATCTCACCGCATTCGTTGAGGGCTCTGTTTTCTCCAACCGGCACTGGATGAACGTAATCAAAGTGGGCAACCCAACCGTCATCAATTGCTGCAGGCAAGAAAAGTAACGGATGTAAATTTTTTCCCGCATCCTCCGAAAAAAGTTAATGTTAGGTATATATATGTATATATATATATCCTTGTTAGAAAGACCACAGTGTCCCACAATCCACCAATTTGCTCAGTAAGACACAATAAGTGTGAAAACTACTTCACGGTATCAAATTTGAGTATTTTAATGGGGGTATTCTAGACAATGATCTATTTTCACTGTTTTGAGCGCACTTAGCTACGTGTAGGCCTACACTAAACGTGAAATCATACTTAAAAAAACAAATAATCGGGTGGAGGAGGCAAGGGGGTGGTTGTCTTTTCATTTCTTTGTTCGTTTAAATCCCCAACTACCTTATTTGGAAAAATATATACATTTTAATATTTCATATTTTAGTGGCGTATCCAGAAAACCGCTTAAAGGCATAAGTTAACGTTATAGACATGTAACTTTAAAACAACCAAAGGAGAGATGAAATGTGTACATGGATGCCTTTCTATCAACCTAAAAACTCTGAAACCAAAAGAAAATCTAAAGAAATTCTTTTGATACGTTATAATCAAAGATTTTGAGTAATTTCTATCACGCCAATAATAATAGAACACATAAGTGTATGTCATGAAATTAAGATGGTGTTTCCGGTCACTTTATATTTTATTTGATTGAAGCACTATGATTTTCGGGCGTGATTTTTTTAACATATCACAGACCCAGGGGACAAATGGGACCTCGCAGCTCAGAGTTTTTAAAGTCAAATCAATGTTAGCCAATGCCTTTAACGGTGATGGTTTTCAACAGATTCTTCTATTGGCAAAGATTTGGGGATCAAAGAAATAAATGTCAAATGTATAAAAACATTACCAAATCCTGATTAGTTTTTTTTTATTCCCCAAAGTATTTATGCGTGTGACGTCATAATTCAACTGCGCCCTTCCTGAGAAGCTACAGGAATACGCGTAATCTGAGTACTGTTGTCAGAGATACGACACCCGCTAAGATGGCGCCGCGATTACGTCAATACATTTATGCAACAAATCTATAAGAGACGACTTGTCGGATTGTTCTTTCCTTTCAGATTACCTGCATGTTGACTTACCACATCCCACTTCGTCGGCAGCATTTTGACAATGTGCAATGTCGTCACACTGGTATTGCTGAGCCACACATTCTGTGCTGTTTCCACACGGGAAGAATCCAGGGTCGCACTCTATAAGATCGTTGGCCCACTGGCAACTTCCAGATCCGATGATGATAACTAGAATTAGAGCGGAAATAAATTGAAAACAAATCGAGGCTTAAAACTTGTTTGTAAGCGACGATCGTTTTATGATCAACCGCCTGCAGCCTTGCTTGATTCGTAGACAGTGGGGTACTGAACCCAAAATTTGGAGGGGGCTAGATATGGCGAATCACGTAAAATTTCATAAAAATAATATATTTTACCCTTATTTGTTTCCTTTCCCTTTTCTATGTTTTGTTCTTGGTCGTGATTTTTTTTTGTACGCCACTGCTCATAGATGAAGAAAAATCTTAAACAAGGATTGGGTAGTGAAATTAAAAATAAATAATCATTATTTCAATGTTCATACGAACATAATGTGATATTTTTGGAATAATCAGCGAACCCTCCAAGCGAAAATGGTAAAAAAGGAGATAGAGGGAGGGGGGAGGGGACGGGGCGCGCACGGAATTATCATGCAGGATATACCATGGAGTTCAAGTAATGTTAAATGATAGTGTGCGGACGCATCTGTGCGGATATGTGTGAGTGTGTGAGTGTGAGTGCATGGGTGGGTGTGCATCTGTGTGTGAGGTACAAATGATACTAAATCAAGCAATAATCCTCTCATGCCAAACCATTCAAATTCGAGTCATGTTTTTACCCGTCTTTTGTGTACAGAAAAAAATAGGGGAGTCTGAATGCCTACATCGTAATTTCTGAGCAAAGATAGTGACACACATAAATCATGTGACAAAAATGATGGCGAATTTTGAATAATGATTCTTGGAATTCATACTATAGAGTTGAGAGTTATTCTGCTAGCCCACAGAAAGCAGCAGAGCAATAGAGGAAGAATGATTACATCACGTAAATATGCTCACTTGTATTACAGGCTCTTATGTACCATATTTAGTTCAGTGTAGACCTAGTTATTTTAGTACCCGTTTTATTATCATTATCAGTTTTGATCAGGTTGCTTAAGGGAATTGCAGTAGATAACGAATAAAGTTATAATAAAAATTTCATTTTTATGGCGTCTTTTCTTGGAAAGGTACAGAGCGCATTACCTATAAAGAATTCTAAATGAAACAAAACATAAATATTAATGTGGATGAAAATGGAAAAATGAAAGACCAATGCTGGCAAGCGTGCGTTAACGGATTTTTAAAAAAGATTTTTCTTGAATACATCGAGTGAAATAACGTTCTTAATAGACTTGGGGAGATTGTACAATGCTCTTGGAGCAGTGACTAGGAATGCGCGCTTGCCAACATTGGTTCGACATCTTGGAATATGGATTACTTTATTGGCATTAGTTCTAACTAGATTGGGTTATATGAATGAATTCAAACAGGTATGTGTCCATTAAGGGCTTCGAAAGTGTAGCCGTCTTAAACTTTGTTGTACAGGTAGCCAGTGCAGAGTGTTAAGTAGAGGTGAGGAGTGAGTGTTCTTTTGCTGACAAAAGATAAGACGAGCGGAATGGCTTTGGAGCAGCTGAAGACGATGGATCTTAGTCGTAGTGCCATAAAGAAGATTGTTGCAATAGTCTAGGCGTGACAGGAACAGGGCACGCACATCAGCATGTGCAATGCTTTCATCCAGATATTTCCTGATTCTGCTTAGATTACGTATTTGATAATTAACATTCCTGACAACATCTGAAACATGATCATCAAGCAGCATGAGGTTGTCAAAGACGGCTCCAACGATGCAAAGATTTGGTGATAGCCTCAACTCAGTGTAATCATGTAAGGTTAGAGTAAAGTCCTTCAGCAGATGCTGGTCGACCTTTGAAGAAAATAATACAAGCTCAGTTTTGTCTTGATTCCGTTTCAGATTGTTTGATGTCATCCATGTGTGAACCTGGTAATGATGGATCAAATTTCAGGAAAAGCTGGATGTCACCAGATATTTGGTAGCCTAGTCTACTCCATATCTGTGGAGAATGTCATATACTTGCTTTGAATACATCGTAAATAGCAGTAGACCCATTACTGATCCTTGCCATGCTTGTGGGACACCATACTCCAGTATAGTGTTAGTTGACTTCACCCCCATAGATGTTCACATGCGGTACCCGTCCCATGAGATATGACTTCATCCAGCTCAATGCTTTGTCAGTAACACCATAGTCATCTTGAATCATTTTGATCAGAATGCTGTGGTCCAATGTGTCAAAAGCAGATGACATGTCCAACGAAAGCAGAATGACACACGATCACCAAGAGCACAAAGAATATCGCTCTGCAGACTCACCAGCGCTGTCCAGTACTGTGATTCATTTTACATGCAGAATGTCTTGGGTCTCCAAGATCGTTATCATCAATGTGATCACCAGTTGTGCTGAGACAACCCTTTCAAGAAGCTTTTAGAGGAATCTGACGTTTGAGACAGGCCTGTAATTTCTTAAATTAATTTTGTCAAGAAACTTTCTATTTAAGTACATGCACCGCTGATGCAAAGCCATAAGACATTGGGAATTCACCTGATGTAAGCGATGTGTTGATGATATGCGACAGCCTAGGTAAAAAAAAATCTGGAGGTGACGCTTCATCAACCATGTCGTAAGAGGATCCAAGGAGCTCGTTTAACTTTTATAACATTTGATTAGTAACATGACTACTAATTACAAAAGCATGACCTACGTTAATGAATTAATTATGGATCTTACTAATGAGGAATCAAAATTAGGGAGTTTTACCTCCGCGACGAAGAACAAATTAAAAAAACACAGTAAATGCATTGAAAATGCCCGTCGAATTACAATGAACAGCTGGGAGGTCTTTGTCGAAAATTGGGGAACCGTATAAGCACTTTTGTCCCAAGTTCATGAAGTTTCGGAGCTAATGAAAATTTGCCAATTTGTCCAGATTCCAAGAAGAAACTGATGTTTTGATTCACAAATTTTCGACAGACTTCTTGGTGGCTCTTTATCAAGCAGGTCAGTTGGCAATATTCTGCTATGTTCTTGAAAGTGTTATGCGTATTGGTGCAAACAATCCCTAATTTTATGAACAAGACAGAGACACATAAATAATGCGGTAAAAACAACAACGCCGAATTTCGATTATTAGTCCCCGGATGACATGGAGGGACAATAATTATATCTACGTAAATTTGCTGACTTATAGGCCTATGTATATTACTGGTCCTTATGTACCGTATTTAGTTCAGTGCTAGATATAGGTATTTTAATAGGCCTACCCGTTTTAATATCAGTTTTTGATCAGGTTTATTATAGTAATCGCAATAAGATAAACAAGGATGATTATTAGTTATATAATCATGGATAGTTATTCGTCTCATGCTGAATCCAAAATGATGGAGGCAAGGTTGAATTTAGTCATGTATTGCTGCTCTGATTCCCAACGATAAGAATCATTTTCCCCAAGAGAAATCTGTACGATTGCGATTGCCTGCATTTTCTCGTCCAATATATTCAGATTTCCAGTTGCATGCATGGTTATATAAAGGCTTATATGTTCCATCCTCGCACAATTCATATCATTTGTTAGACACAACACAAACGTTAAAAAAGGCAAACTACTTTGCTTATTCTCATTCAAGGATAATGAAATTGAACAAAATATGAACACAGAAAAATCAAAGGATATGCTCAATTAAAGTTTGAGATCACTTGAACAAAGAGTTAAGATTATTAAGAGCATTTCAATGTCGAAATCACTAATGCTATGGGGATCCATAATTTCTTATGGCATACAAGTAAAACGCCACGCCCCCCCCCCCCTTATACACTGGAAATATATCCAAAGACATATATTTGTGGTCATTCTAATGATAGTGCGAACTATTTTCCCACAATATATCTTATCGAATTCTATATTACATCTCCTCCCATGAAAAAAAAATCACCCATCATCCATGGATAGACTTGATAAAGTTAGGATTTTGATGTAAAAAAACAGTAATTCGGGAGTTGAACAAGTCTAAGATCAGACATGATGGTTTAATTGTCGGTAGTCATTAGTGATCTCAACATTCTCAAGCTTTCTTTGATTAGTTTCTTAGATTTTTCTGTTTTTATTCATGAAAGCCTACTTCTTCAAAGGATATTATTCTCCATGAATATTCTCTTGTTGTATTTCAATCAACTAATGGGGCTCGGATGGCCGAGACTTCAAAGCAGTTTTCTCATGTTCCCACCTTTTGGAAGCCATTTAGTTTTCTTTGTTTAATACCGATGGCTCGGATACGGCCTCATGCCTCGAGACAAATATCGCACTTGTTTCCTTGTCCAAATAGTCTGTTCAATATGTCTTGATGATATTTTTAATAAATGTGTCCCTCTAGACCCCAGTGTATAAACCATAACTTTGATTTTATTCCTGCTTGCCTTACAAAACAAGCACACACCTGCAAATATACTCAAATATGATAATAATAACTGAAAACATGTGCAAGTTTTTAATGGCGTATATGGCGGCATGAAAAAAAAATCGTATACGTCTTTTTCTTTCATTAGGAGGACTTGCACACTGTCAAAATTATTGGGTGAAATTTTAACCAGCACGAAGGTAAATATATGTCCAACCAATTTGGGGCCTATTTTACCCAATGTGGGGAGCATATTTTCCAGTAAGGTAAAACAAAATGAGCAGTAATTACTTAGAATTGGCAAAATTTCCATTACACTCGATAAATAAAAATGCCCAGTGTTGGTTGGACACAGAATTACCCTCACGGAGCATTTCTACCCATTACTTTTGTTTGTCGAAATATTGCGTAAATATGGTGATGGAAAGTCTTTTGGAGTTTGAAATGAATCCAATATGAATTTAAAAAAAAAATCATATATATGCGGTACTCATGTTGCCGAGGGCTCCACCGAAGATTTCGGCTGATGTTCACTGGTCAAATTTTAACGATTTTTTTAGCAATCATGTGTTTTAAGTTTTACCGCCGAAAAAAAGGTTTTTAGAAATAAACTGAGAACTAATTGATGACTGTGTCTCTTGTCCAATAAGAAACATAATGACAAAATAGATGCAGAGTTTTACCTTCCTATGTTAGTTTATTGTTCTGCGCATGAAGTAGCGTCACTTTGGTAAGCACGACGTTTCCCACACGATCAGTGTTTCAACTTTACCGAATTCCGGGAAATCCGGATCATTTTCAGGTACTCTTCGGGAAACGAAAAAAAATCCAGGAAATTACTGGAAATCAGAAAATTACAATTAAACTGCTATTAAACGTAGCAACTTTCAATATTTAATAATGTTTTAACAATGTATATAACATAATTCATTAATGAAACAGGCAACATGATTCAAAAGTAGAAAACAGTCTTTGTACCGGCCGTGATTCAACTAATTTCTAAATTTTGCTGATCGAAAAAAGTTGCTTGTAAATTAACTTTAATCTTACGTAATAACAATTCTATTTGTAAACATGTCTATTTGAATTTTATAAATGAATTGTATAATTGCGTTACCATGATTGCCAAATTTAAAATTTTACCTTTTTCATATCAGTACTCTGTATTCTCATTTTGCAATACATTACGTGATCTTTTTTTCTTCTTGTGATTCTTCTTCAACTTTCTTTTTTTTCTTTAGTCATTGTCTTCTTCTTCTCCATCTTCTTTTTCTTCTTCTTTTTCTTCTTCTTTTTCTCATCCTTCTTCTTGCCCCTCTTCTTCTCTTTTTCTTTTTTCTTCTTCTCCATCTTCTTCTTCTCCTTCTCTTTCTTCTTCTCTTCTTATTCTCATCTTTCTTCTTTTTCTTTTCTTCTTCTTTTTTTTATTCTTCTCCTTCTCTTTCTTCTTCTCCTTCTTCTTCTCCTCCTTCTTCTTCTCCTCCTTCTTCTTCTTTTCTCCTTCTTCTTCTTTTCTTCTTCTTTTCTTCTTCTTATTCTTCTTCTTCTTCTTCTTCTTCTCCTTCTTTCCCTTTTTCTTTTTTCTCTTCTTCTTTTTCTTCTTTTTCTTCTTCCTCTTCTTTGTTTTAATTATGGGTGCGTTTTACATAACTCTTTTATCGTAAATAGTATGTATGGTTTAATACGCAGTAGTATGTTATTTATTGCATTCAGTCTGTAAATAATTTCACTGTGTTGAGACTGTATATTTTTGATATTGTATATCCATGTGCAATTCAGTCTTTGTAACTGCGATGCATGATTTAATAAATACCATACCATATTCTTGTCATATTTAAATAATTTTTTTCCTCATACGTAGCTCAAAATTTGCTGCTCGCGCTCCGCGCTCGCATTTTATAATTTTGTAGCTATTTTCAAAAGTGTATGAAAAAGGGTTGAATTCCTTGATTTTGGTAACTTGGGCCAAGTTTAGGCTCGCTTTGTTATTGTCTGATTTTTGTTAAGAAAACAATTTAACAAGTCTGGAAATGTCTACTAGTTTCAGAAAATTAGAGATTCAGTTTCGGGAAATGTCTGTAGAAACACTGCACGCGATAGAGAAAAAAAGGTCTTTGAGCTTCCTGACATAAGGAAGTGAGACGTATCTTATACGCCGGGTTAAAAGGCTTTGGGTGTTGCACAATTCATGAAGTTCACGATTGAACTATTTTCTGCATAATTAACCGTAATAGGGCACATGGATGGCTATAGCCCCTGGGGGACTCGATGATCATGGAGAAGAATATTTTGGCCCCTGCATTTGAGGCTTGGCTAAGACCGATAGTCCCCGAAGGCAAACCCTCCTTGACATAAATTCGCTTCTGTTATGAATTTCATAGTTCTTTATATATCGTCCATAGACTACATAGTATCATACAATGATGATGATAGTGATATTTAAAAAATAATAATAATGATAATACCATGATAATAACAGTGGTAATATATAAAAATAAATCAACTTCGGACAGTCAAATGCCAAAATTAATAGTTTAATCTCGGTTTGCTGATCAGTTTCCACAATAAACCTCAGTATTGCCAATTGCAATTTTGAAAAGTCTTCATTTATCCATTGCCTATTAGAACTGGAGTGTCCCTTTGCTACAAATTAAGACTATTTCTCGTTTGTTTAGAAACTCATTTTAATTTAATGGTATACACTCAGAAAAATACAGTGCGTCCAACATAAACAACACCGAGATTTAGTGATGATCTATCATGACTTAATCACAAATACAACAGACAAATGATCTACCATTGTAAAGTTTAGTATCTCCTCTTTCATCTGGAATTACTTATATTATTCCTCATTCACGCATTAGTGAGCAAAAACAATTTGAAGAAAGGAAACCCAAAACCCATTTGGCGGGGGTATCTGAATTTCAAAAAGGAAATCACATGCCTAAAAAGTTCCATACCTGCTTTTTTATTTGATACCATAATCACAGAAAATGGTCAAGAAGTAAAAAAATTTTGTTCACTCGAAACAATGCTTGCATTTCCATAATTTTATTAAACAAACGTGTTTTCACCATTTTCCCAACAGAAGCTATCGCACCGTTACCAGAAGACTTTATGCATGACTGATCGTCCACAAAACGGAGTGTCGAGTGAGTCTGAACGCGAGCATGTAAAACCACTTCATTTCATAAAATTATTGAAATTCAAGCCTTATTTCAAATAACCAGAACTTTATTATTTCTTGATCATTTTCTGTAATTGAGGTATTGAAGTACTTTTTAAAAATGTTGTTTTCTTTTTGAAACCTAGATACAGCACGCCAAATGACGTTTTGGTATCTCTTTTTCAAATCATGTTTGCTCACTCAGGCGTGAATAAGGAATAATCTAAGTAATTTCAGATGAAAGAAGAGATTTGAAGCTTTACAATGGTAGGTCATTTGTCTGTTGTATTTGTATTTAAGTTATGATAAATCATCGATAAATCTCGGGGGGGGGGGGGGGGGGGTTGTGGGACGCACTGTATACATTATATATTGGATCGGTTAACATATGAACCAACAAACTATTTGTTAAAATGTAAACTTGAAGATCAAAATACTTTCTTCATTTGTGATTAAGTTATGATAAATCATCGATAAATCTCGGTTTTTTTGTGGGACGCAATATATTAGATCGGTTAACATAATTTATGAACCAACAAACTATTTGTTAAAATATAAACTTGACGATCAAAATACTTTCTTCAAGTGCAATGGTTATTTCCATCAGGTATAGTATTAATTCAGTTTATATTTTAATATTTCGTGGTCTCACATTTCATATTACATTGACTTCGTTAAGAAGCTATTTGTTCATCTTGCCTGTTATATAGAACTCATTAAACGCAGTTTGTGACTGTACTTACCAAAAAAAGAAACCCGGAATCAGAAATACATTTCACTTTTTTTTATATAAATTTGATACTCATGGTAAGAGTGGAGTTTCATCTCTAATATAAAACCAACAGCCTCGCAAATCGTTCACGCATGGCAGATTACAGTTCAAATTTGAACTAGACAAATCAGCACTCCGACGTGCAGTCACCGACTATACACGCTCTTAAGAGCTAAATTCGCTCTTCGTTTTTTAGAGCGTATGATTATGTAAATTAAATTTCATTATTTATTTGCATTTAAAGAAAATAGACATGGGAATCCCGGTTTCCTTTTTTTCTGGGACGCACTGTACATCCCTAACACCAAAGTGTAATGTTATTGGAAATGAGCCGTCTCTGCTCCCGGTGGATATTCCTATGAACACAATTTGAGACTGCGTTGCATTGGGCGAGTATGATAAATCACCCTCTCAACCAACGATTATTTGTTATTACAGAATTCAATAGTCAAGTACTTGAATTCCTGAATGTAGACTTCTGGGACTGGTCGATGATGTCTTTAATTCGATGTTAACACTATCCTGAATATAGACATGTAGACGAAGCAGTGACTGCAATTAAGATTGTTTTTCCTTTTCCCCGTAGTATATCGTTATCATATTTGCCAGATACACCATTCACAGCAGAGTAGGACAACCTCCTCGGCACCCATTCAACGATTGGGCAGGTACTTCTCGAGTCAAGTGGGACCCAGACAAAGTGGAAATGCCACGATTCGATTGGAGAATGAAAGTCCCACGTGAATAGCTTCAGACCTCTCAGGAGTAGTTTTACGCGTTTGCTGACATCCCCGTTGAGGTGTCATTGAGTGAAATTTGCCTTTGGGTTAAATGGTTAATGGTGTGAGAGATGCATTTCGTGCTTATAAATAGTTGGCATTCTTTGGCTGAAGTTAAAGAGGATCGCAATACAATATGTGATTTTCTCAGTAGCGCGCGCTGAATTTCAGAGTTCGGAAGGGGGCATAATTAATTTTTGATATGGAAATAAACAAACGGACAAAATATCCTTAAAAAGGTACACGTCACCATCCAAGATACAGTAACCCCCCCCAAAAAAAAAAATTAACAAATAAATAAATTTGAAAAAAGGTAATAAGTAAAACTAAAAAATACGTAAATAAATAAATCATTGGATTAAAAAGGACAGGCAACCAAAAATGGTCTTCTCTTAGAAAAAAGGATGCCGACTCTCACCTTACTCTTAAAGGAAAAGAGGAAAGAGGACACTCAAGAACAAGAGGGGGCGCAATGTATTTTTCATGGGATGGTTATATACCACCTGTGTCCCTGGATTCACACTTGATATTATTCAAGAGTGAATTTAAGCCACAATAGTTTATTGGTACAACAAGCTATTCCGGTAACCTGCCTTATCATTCGTCTTTAGTATATAGTAGAGTATGGAATAATACCAATATAATATTATGACAATGACTGTCTATCATAATGGCGGCATAGTTGCAATCACATCCATGCTTATAGCAAGATTTTGAAAAAATGAAGAAAAACAACTTAGCAGCATTGGACGTATACGGTAAATGGTCTTGGACATCCTCGAAACGAAAGTGCAACATGTACATGTACAATGCTTTCGTAATGAGGGGATCGTGCATGGCCATCACTTTATTTACATCTCAGGCGGAAAATTATCAGAATTTAAAAAGTCTTGATATGAAGGGTACCATGTCAGCATACAGAGTCGACTTTTGGTTTGAAATCGCTCGAATTTCGGCACGTAGGAGGTTCAAAGGATATACAATAAAGGTAGTCTTTTGTTCAATAAAACACAGTATTAAAGCTAAGTATTTGCCAGACGCTTAAAACATTACACGATTCGTGCTTTTTAAAGTGCAGCATTCCAGATAGGCACATACGTCTGTTAACATTGATAGCTATCATTTTTTTTCCTTTGGTTTTCATTTACTCATTCTTCCTGGGGACGCCATGTCTTGATTCTGCCAGTAATCGGATAGAAACGGATTTAGAAACGAATTTGATCCACGCACTGGGGAATGTTTTCACAAACCTGCCCTCGGCTGTATGATTTTCTTTTTTTTAAATAACAGGAATATTTGAAAAGTTAACCACTTCAAGTTAGAAGCAGATGCATACCACCAGACTACTTCGAGTAACAAGAAATAATCCGTTTATCAAAAATATTGCAGACGGCGAGTAAACTTAGTCGGAAACCATTAGAGAGAAAAGACAAATGCATTAAACATGGGGCATTTTTGTGTTTTTATCATTTGTCCTGTACATTGACTTGTTAAAGCTTGATAAATCCAAGATCAAACTAAATTTATAGGAAATTATCTTTGATTAATTTTGAATTTTAGTTCCTAGCTTATTTAGCCTGTTCATTTGTTTTTACTCTGGTTACTTACATTATTTATATGGTCTATGTCATAGGCTCTGTGTTCTCGTTAAACATATTGATCGAGTGATTTTCAAGATGTTCTACGTGACGTCCTTAGTTCTAAAACTTGCGTTTTTCTTCTGTTTTTATATCGAGAAATTTGCCAAATTAATCATGCTGCCAAACTATGTAACTGGTGAACACGAACCAACCAATAAGAGGCAATTGAATAATCAGTACGAGATAGAACTAGAGAGCGGAAAGAATTGTGACTTGTATATATATACTGATTAATGATACTGTCTTATTCGAAAAATATCAATTGAATAAAAACAAAATAATGTGCTACAGATGTGAGACCGGTGATCGCAAATTGACATACAAGTATCAAGTATAAAAGTATCTAACATAACATTTAGAAGACTTCGCGGTTTTCAAACTTCTACCTTGCAGTGTTATATCTAATTTGAAGTTCTGAAGCGTAAGAAATACAGCGTTGAAAGTCACACAGGATAATACAAAATATATGAGTGTATGCCGTCAGCAAAGAGATCATAATGATGATTTCGCCAAAAGGAAGCGTATCGAGTATCGTTGGTCCTTCGATCGACCCTTGGGGGACTCCAAATTCTAAAGATGATAGTGGGCTTTGATAGTGTGATATCAATATAAACTTGTGAAGATCATCCAAACATGTTTGATCAAAATCATTATGAGGTTGCTAACCTAGCACCTATTCTATTGAATTAACGAGATGCGAAAGGTTGAGGATCACTGTACTTTAAAGGGGAAGTTCACCCTGTACAAATGCAATAAACAAAATATTGGTGAAGCTGTGAGGAAAATTCGTCAAATATTAAGAGTTCCACATGAATTTTTAGTTTCTAATTTGTGACGTCATATACGAAAACCTGCCCCATTTTTTATGTAATATAATATGCATACATTTCAAGTTTTTAATGGTTCGTGTTAAATGAAATTTTCTTCCTTCAGGAGTTGGTGTGACATAATTTGTCTGTTGATAGAATAAAAAAACCTGATTTTTCTGAAAAAAAATAAATTCATTAATTTTGTTGATTCAAGATATGTGGAAAGCTGCTAACATACACACACATATATATATATATATATATATATATAAATATATATGTAACAACCTATTAAATCTTTGATGACTTTTCCTCAAACCTTTCCACCAAATTTTATTATTTTTTTTTCTGCTAAAATAAACTGTTTGTCAGGGTGAATTTCCCTTTTAAAGCCTTTGGTAAATATAAGAGCACCATACAAATATTGATGGAGTAAAAAAAAGGGGAAAAAATCTCCCATTTTAAAATATCATTCGGAGTTGACTGAATACCCTGATATGACCTCTTGGCTGATAACCAATTGATTTGACTATTTAAATAATGCCATTGGGGTATTGTCGTTGTTCAGAGCAGCGGGAAAATATGGATTTAATAGGAACAGCATACAGCTGTTTCTATTTTAGTCAATTTCTCCAATAAAACATCTATCCCCAATAATAAATAAAGTAAATAAATACATGAATGAATATATAAATAATGAAATTGATAAGTTAATCAATGGATGTATGAATGAATACATGAATGATTAAAAATATGTAAGTAAATGAATGAATAAATACATAAGATTACAGCTTGATAGATGAACAAAGACATGAATAAAGGGAAACACAAATATGATATTTGTTGGGATTGACAATTAGTGTTCATGGCGTTTCAGCTATCAACATGTAGCATTTCCAAAATAGATTCAGCCCTTATCATCCAAGGTATCCATGTTGGGCTGTTTCCACAAGGATGACGTGTTAATATAGCGTGCCTCAGGTGGCCAATTTATTTCTTCACGCTCCTTGATGACAAGAATACAAAACTGACAAACCCTCTTGGCAGAAGCATTGGTGGTCAAATTTCGTATCAAAACACACGATCCATGTTGTGGTTTATATGTGGTGTAAGGATATCATTTCCATTCAAAAATCAGTGTATCACTTGGTGATTGAAGGAATTGTTAAAAACAACAAAAAACATTGTTTATTTAAGAATGATACACTGCAAAAAACGCCGGTGTTAATTCAATACCAGCCTAGTATACATATCGGTCCACACCATAGAGGTGTTGAAACAACACCTGTTTGGTGTTAGGCTAACACCAATTCGGCATTTAAGCAACATCAATTAATGTTAAACCTATATCGGTTTGATCCCTAACTGGTGTTGTTTCAACACCTCTCTGATGTGGACCGATATACACTGTAAAAAATGTTGGGCAAAAATGTAACCAGCACGAGGGTAATTATGTGTCCAACAAATTTGGGGCAGTATTTTACCCAATGCGGGAAGCATATTGTCCAGTAAGGTTTAAAAATAAGCAACAATTACTTTAGAATGGGCACAATTTTCATCATACTGGATAAATAAAAATGCCCAAAAGAAATGCCCAATTTTGGTTAGACACATAATTACCCTCATAGAGCACTTTTACCAATTTTTTTTTTAGTGTTGATACCAGGCTGGTGTTAAAATAACGCCGGCGTTTTTGCAGTGTAGGTACATGTATGCGTAATCTTTTCTTGAAGTATGATAAACGTTATCTGAACGTTTAAGAAAAAAAGCATATAATAAAGACTGTCTTTAGCTTTGGTGCATACGCCAAACTATGACTATCACCATTCGTTACTTGATTATTTGAATGTGTATTTGTATGTCCTAAAATATGTGGAGGATATGATATTAAAATGTGTTTTACAGGATAACGTTTTTTATTTTACTTGACGCTGTATTTTGGCCGGGTGACCGATCAAAAAAAAATTATCGCGTGGTATTTCAATTTGATATAAACCTTATTACAAAGCATGGAGTGGGCTGAAAATTTCAGAATATATTCTTTGTAGGTTCCTGATATCCAAACCTACATTTTCGGGCCAAATGCTCAAATAGCTGTTTTAAAGGAAAACAAAAAAGAATGCAGCTATAGGGTGCTATATATGTTTGATTTGAATATGTATTCATTTTCATTTTATTATTTTTTTACAGAGGAACGGCCATTGGAAGCAGATTTGAGGCATAGATATAGAGCCAGGGATTATTATTTCATATCGGGAAACTCTTGAAATTCTAAAATTGGATATTATGCATAATACTGCCTGCTTAAAGGCACTTTCACAACTGACGTACGACCATTTGCGACCTTTTGGTCGTGCGACAGGCTGCAACAGGCATCAATCGCTAGTCATCTCATTAGATCGCACATAGGCTTTCACAAATGCAACAGCTGTCGTACAACAAAAACAACCAGTAAACCCCGTTGCACGAGTAAGTCGCATAAGCTCTTATTGTGCGAATGCAACGGTAGTGCAATGTTGTAAGCCGTTGCGATCGATCTTGCAACAGTCTTATGGCCTATATAATTATCGCACTCAGTCGCAAGACTGGTCTCTGTACATGTAGGTCGCTAGCACATGTGCAAGTGTTGTACGACCTCCATTCGAGTAAATGCGACTACTTAGTTGTGCCACCTCTCGCACTAAGTCGTACAACGTTAAACAACACTCACACGATGATCGCCCGACCGATGGTACGACCTGATGCGAGTAAATCGATCGTAATTGATCGCGTTTGGATTTTGAACATGTTCAAAGTTCAGATGCGACCAGTCACGACCACCTCGAATTCGTGTGACCGTCTACAACGACTGCTAGTGCTCGCAAGACACCAAGAGATCGATCGTGCAACAACAAGAAAAAACTGTTGCAGGCGGTCGTAAACTGGTCGTACGTCAATTGTAAAAGGGGCTTTATTTATTCTTAACTCCTATTTTGTAACACCGAGGAAAGGTCGCATACATGCGAATGCAACGGTAGTGCAATGTTGTAAGCCGTGTTGCGATCGGTCTTACAACAGTCTTATGGCCTATATATTATTGCACACAGTCGCAAGACTGGTCTCTATGGCCCGAATTCACAAAGATGGTTTTGAAAATCCACGGTTGGATAATTGAGTCCATGGTTAATGCAGATTTCCTGTATAAATTACGCTTATCTTACCGCGTATGATGAAAAATGTCCAATGCTGATGCGCGCTTTTGCCACAGTGCGCCAAATTGACGCCTGTTGCCGTGGTTATCCACGCTATTTTATTAATGAGTCCACTGTTTTGAATAATGAGTCCACTCTTCAAGCAGTGGACTCATATAGCGTATCTAACCATGGTAACAGGCGTCAATTTGGCGCACTGTGACATAAGCGCGCATCAGCATTGGACATTTTTTATACACGCGCCCGATACGCGGTAAAATAAGCGTAATTTATACAGGAAATCTGCATAAACCATGGACTCAACCGTGGGTTTTCAAAACTACCCTTGTGAATTCGGGCCATTAGGTCGCTAGCACATGTGCACTGTAAAAACTAAAGTGCTAACTTAGCACTTACAGTGCTTGTATAGTGACTGCACTACGAGTGCTGATTTTTCTAGTTCAAATTTAAACTAGAAAATCAGCACTTTATAGTGCAGTCACTATACAAGCACTGTAAGTGCTAAATTAGCACTTCATGTCTTACAGTGTACAAGTGTTGTACGACATCCAGTCGACTAAACATGCTAAATGCGACTACTTAGTTGTGCCACCTCTCGCACCAAGTCGTGCAACGTTGAACAACGCTCACACGATGATCTACAGACCGATGGTACGATCTGATGCTAGTGAATCGATCGTATTTGATCGCATTTGGATTTTGAACATGTTCAAAGTTCAGATGCGACCAGTCACGACCACCTCGAGTTCGTGCGACTGTCTACAACGATTGCGACTGCTCGCAAGTCACCAAGAAATCGATCGTGCAACAACAAGAAAAACTGTTGCAGGCGGTCGTAAACTGGTCGTATGGCAGTGTATCCTATTGCCGGACACCTTTATTTCAGTGCTTTAAAAATGACAACTAGAGGAAATACAATCAAGAACAAATCACACTTGCTATTCCAAATATTATGAAAATTATGAATATGAAAAAATTATTTTATATTTACCAACCATTGTCTTTGCATCACAGTTGCCGCATACCCCTCCACGAAAAACAATTATTTTCGTGCGCGACAAATTACATCATGATTCCGGACGCGCGCCGGACGGGTAAAGATATCTTTGATTATAATGATGTAAGAACAAATTTGTGTGAATTTTTTTTTCTTCTTATATCATATCATGAGTAAATTCTAAGTTTTTATTTGCTTTTTATATCGAATCTGAGCAGATGTTGGTAATAAATTCGTGTTTGATAACTTTTTTTATTTTTTCTTGTTAGCTGCATGTTCCATGGCACTTTCCAATAATAATTAATATATGCTCGCGTTCGTATCGTGACGCTCGTCAAGTTCTATCGATGCGCTGCCGATCGACGGCTCTACTCACGGTAAACCTCGCGCACGGGTACCTTGAGAACTAGCCGTCGACGGTCACCCACAATACACCACACCTCATCATTCGATCGAAGGAGTGGACGAGATTGAAATTCGGCAAATCAGGCCCATATTTCCGTTAGAAAATATATCAATTGTTAATGTAAAACTATGTTATATGATATTTTAAGCATTTTCTGTCATTTTAGAGATAAATAAGGTAAAAGTTTGATTTTTCGCCTTGTTTTCGCAATCTTGTTCTATGTTTTGCTCTGTGAAATTGAATTGCGGAAGTCTTACGGTACGAAATTGTTTTCGAACGCAGTAATATGCGCGTCCGGAATCATAATGTGTCCGGTAATACAATACGTGACTATACGTCAATTGTGAAAAGGGCTTATATGAATGTCAAGCTCAGGCAATTCACGTTTAATTGCACAATTAGCAACAGCATGTGTTGTTTCATAAAGCTGTTTGTAACTTCTGCACGATCGGGGAACCTTCTTTTTTATGCAATATGCAATAACTTATATGGCTGTCAGATATGAAAAGTTCATATTCGAATATATATATATATGTGTGTGTGTGTGAGGGTGTGTTGGGGGTAAGGGTGTGTGTGGGTGTGAGGGTATGTGTAAATTCACACACACATGCACAGTGTGCGTCGAACTTCGTTCATGTCTGATGGAAGGTCAATACTCCCTATTCCGCAACAGAAATTGCCCACGCTGAATCTTACCCCCTCGGAGATGTGAACATGTAGAATGTAATACTTTATGTGATTATATCCAGGCACCTAAAGCGAGTATTAAAAATACATATAATCCTATCAAGCGTTTGGATATTGCAAAGGAAAGCCCTGGAGAATGTATTTATGGTTATAGACATACAATACATTTCGATACGAATCTCTGTTTCGTTCTGTAAAATTCACTTAACTATAACCTTAAGCAGTTAAGACGATAAAATCCTTAAGGACTTTGACCCACCTCCCTGTCCCGGGCCCCCTTTCTCCAAATATTTTTTTTAAATGGTGGTGAGTAACGCATGAGACCCAGGAATGTCTTATGGAATAATTTGTGGGGATTACTAACCCCCGCCAACAATTAGCAAAGCAACATCTTTTCTCAGCCAATTGAAATCAAGTTGTCAGATGACGGATGTTGATGAAACGCTACCCGAATTCCGTTTCATGAAGCCGTTCGTAAATATGGTAAAATTACACGCAACTGGGAACCATTTGGTACCAAATGAAAGACCCTTGTTCAGTGGCGTGACGAGCCAAAAATCTTGCGGGAGCGAGATATTGCATATCTGGCAAAATTTATATCGAGTTGCCAGCGAAGCGAGTGAGCAAAATTTCTCGACATTTTGTTATTGGAAAAAATTTCTTTGTGATATATTTGTACATATAATATACAGAAAATAAAATATTTTCAATTTCTCTCTTTCGCTTTTTTTTCTTGGTCGTGAAAATTTTAGAGGAAAGCGCCCCAAGCCCCCCCCCCCCCCCCCCACACTGTACGCCTCTATCCTTATTTCACCTATGAGGTCGGTCATGATGGTGAATATCCTGTAAATCATTATGCTGTACGATTCCACTATGTTCGCACTTATTACGACATTCACGTTACAGACCAACGTTGAACAAACGGGATTGGCGCACACTATAGATTAACTCGTGGATGCGGAATAGGCATGGGGGATGGAACCTAATCGCCGTCCCAGGATTTTAAATTGTCAAAAATTGTGGCCAGGTAATCCCGGGGATCCCGGTGACGAATTACAAGCCTAGCTGATCTTCACGAAGCCTCAGAGTTAACGCATGCGCCGAAGGTTCCATCGTCAATCTTATCATTGTAGAAGCATCTGTCACGGGAAATGAAAGCTCGCTTATATCATTATAAAGAAAAAAGTCACCAAAATGTGTCCCGATGTTCATAATAGCGTATATAGCATCCACTACGCAGACGCTTTATGGAACGTTCAGAATCTATTGAACATGGCCGTCAGATCACAAATGACAGATTAGAGGTCATTGTCGAAGGTTGGTGGACCGGTACAGCATATTGTCTTTAGATTCGGAGCAGATTAAAAATTGCAAATATATATGTCGTTTGTCCAGGACGACACTGCTGTTTTAATTCACTGATTTTCTACAAAAAAAAAATTGCTTTGTTGTGAAGGGCTTTTGACAAAAGATTATCTGCGTTATAGGAAGCGTCTGGGAAGTGATTACGAAAATGATTTATAATTTGTATTTACTCCAAAGTCAGCATCAGTCGCTCAGAATATAGTATGACTATTTAGAGAGTTGTTTACAATCGAAAGGGCTGAGTGGTATATATGTTTTCTATTCAAGCACTTATATGAAGTTAGATTACCCTTTTTTCTATACACACGATGTTCACGAAAATACATATTATCAAAGCTCAGTTTAACCATCTTTTAACAATTACCAGTGCACGTAATCCATCAACAACAACCCTCATTGTATTAAAGAATGAACCGTTTGAAATTCGAATGAAACACTGCATCAGAGTTAAGGAGTGCCAAATCCAACGAGAAAAGTAGTGCAGCAATATAGAATAGGTTTAAAACTACAAGACCAAGGTGAGATTTTTCGCAACTGTCATATTTTTAACTTGGTATGATATTTGAAGTTATTGATTACTAGACAAATGAAACTGCAGCGCAAATACTTTGTATTAGCAGCTTTGGGGAGCATGTATTTCTGCGTTATTCTACCAAGAGTGCCATAATTGTAGAAGTGTGTATTTGAGTTTTGTCAGACGTGTATCAATCAGATATGATTATTTACGTCTGGGACCGACCTTTAACGTCACCATCCGAAAGACGTGACCAGGGCTCGAACCTCAAACCTCTGCATCAATTAGTAACTTCCCCACATAGCTTGGATTACAGGCGCACGCCACAACGCCCAGTTAATTGTAGAAGATCGTGTTTTGACAGGTTTAAATGCAGGTAGCACGTGAAAATGAACGAGTATTAGGAAACTTTAACGATTTAAACTCTGCATGTTTTATTCCTCCTGAAACAACAATAACACGATAGGAAAGCTATGATTATGTTTCATAATGATTGTCTTCAAACCTCATATTTCTGTTGTCTCGGAAAAGAAATTGATATGTGATATCTTAGCATACAAAATATCGTACTGCCCTGTCGTCTTTTATTTCTACTGAAACATCAATCACACAATAAGAAAACAGTCTGTTTTAATAATGACTTTCTTTCAACTTTACATTTCTGTTGTCTCGGAAGAGAAATTTATATGCGATAGCTCTATACATGCAAAAGGTCGTACCGCCCTGCCTTTATTTGACGTCATTTGCAGACGTCAATTGCATTTGACTGTCGAATGGAAATAAGTTCGGAATTGGGATGTGCCATTTACCTCAATAATACAGCGACATACAATATAGCGGTCGATAAACATGACCATGAAAACAGAACAAACAGAAAACATTATTGGGATTGCTTCGTGATCTGTTCATATCAGATCACAGGTAAAGTTGGGGAATGGGGGAAAAATCTAAAACTGGTACTCAATGTACAATTACACTTCCTAACCGAAGTAGAAAGTGGTAAGATATCCACTATTCTTGTTTATTATTTCGTTACTTTGTTTCTAGGGGTGGTCTTTTGTTCAGAGGGTATTTGTAGTGTTTCTATATGCTCGTGTTTGGGGTATAGGTGAGAGTACATGTATATAGGTGCACTGTGCGTTATTTTGGATATCTATGCGTAACTTGCTATATTCATCCAAATAAACATACTGCTTTTAAATCCTAAGTTCAACACCCTGAATTCGGTGTTCATATTAAATTACATGTGTAGACAATTGTAAATGTTTAGCGAGAAAAAACAAACAAACAAATATTTGGCATTCACTTCCGTGTTCATATCATAAAGGATGCAAATCCGTCAGTTGTATCTGAATTTCATTTCAAGTAATACAATACAAAATATTGTAATCAGATCAATCATTAAAGGGGAAAAGCGTTAAATTTCGTGTTGTTTGAATTGCATGTCTTTGGGAACACTAGGAAAACATTGGAGCCGATAAACAAAATAAATTCCTCTTCCAAACGTGCAACTACCTCGTGTGCAAGATGTGTCAAAATGATGAAGCATGTTTGCGACCAACAATGTCCAAGTATGATAAGATCTGATGAGTTATCGCGATTTTCCAATGATTTCATATGATTTATTACGTTTGCCTGGCCGCGGCTAACCCGAAACTCAACTCGCGCTCCGCTCATCGAGTTCATGAATATCGACCCCCCCCCCCCCCCCATCACGCGAGATGGTCAACTCATTCCGAGAGCTATCAATCTTAAGTAAATACTCATGGGATACTCTTTCCCTATATCCGAGAACAAAATCCATCGATATCATGATAGGTAAATTCAGGTCATGTGTACCCTCAGGCTGAACCCCTGTGAAAATGGAGGTGCTATTAACGGATCAGGAGGAGATGTTTATGTTGTGTTCCCGAACTCAACTGCAGCAGACAAAGAATATATGTGTCGAAAGTGACGTTACGTGTCATTATCGCTGAAATACTGGTCATATTGCAATCCCAATTAAGGAATAAATTAGGCATAATGTAAATTAAAGTGATTGGGAAGCTCAGACATCTACCATGTCTGATGGAATGTGTATAGGGCCAGAGTTAAATACATTAAGTTTTTTTGTTTATTTATATATATATAAAGAAAATCTGTGCTCACCCATTTTTTTAAGAACAGAGACATCTTTGGAAATGATATACGGAGTTCTAGACTTCTCCTGTACAGGTTCAGTTCTTCATAGTGTTACTCTGTAGCAAGTGTAGGGTCACATCCCCCCCCCCTGGAACATACACAAGGTGCACTTCTCACACTGATCCAATTATGCAAAGGGTATGTTTTGAGAAGAACTGGCCTAAGGCTGTACAAGACCTGGTTTCCACGATCATCATATTGATGCATTTCTTTGTTTTCGGTTATGTTGTCCTACTTTGACAATAGGAAGCAAGTAACAAAAGTGTAATTTCTGTAAAAGATCAAAATGTATTTTTTTATGATTATCAATTTCCAGCTGAAATTAAGAAAAATCAAATGTTTTTTTTCCCCCTCTAATCATGCTGATTACACCTTTCCCTAGAATCTGTTCCTTCCTCTACAAGCTGTAGTTGACCCTGCCCCCGCCCCTCCCATTATCCTATTTGTATTCATTTCCGCAAAAAGGCAAGGTTCTTGACCAAAATGACCAACTTGTCCACTAGATCACCCCATAGAAATTAACGCCAGTCAAATGAACACGTACTTGAGTCCACAGTGTTGCAATCGGGGACTGATTGATTTGCATGTGGTATTTGCTTGTTGAGTTAATAGATGGTCAGTGCGTCGCGGGGACCTAAATGAAACATTCTAATCAAATGGTGTCAACAATGCACTGTTACTTTATATCGCGTGTAATTATCGTTATGTAATAATGCTTAAAAACCCTTCTCTATTTGTCTTAAAGATTTCAACAGCCACAAATTTTATTAATGTTTAAGAATTAATAGGTAAGTAAGTAAGTTAATACTAGAATGACATTCAGGGAAAGCTGAAGTTAATCAACTTGGGCTAAGTTCTTATCCAGCTTAGTCGACCTAAAATGACATGGTTACATACAGATTAGCGATTGATCATGGGGCTTATTTCTACGATAGGATGAATTGATTATGTACACTCTTAAAATAGTCGGACAAAAAATGCCCAACTTTTAACCAACCCTGCCCAACATACTGCCCACGCAACTATTGATTAAAATCTGCCCAAATTGGGTAATAAAAACGTATAATTGGGTAATCAATTTGCTCAACTGGATAATAATTGTCCAGAATATATATATTTTTTTACCAACATACATTACCCAACACAGTGGACAGTATGGAGCCCAACATTTTAGATGTGTGATCAGTCGAGATTAGCCCTACAATCAATTACTTATGTCTCATATGTTGATCAATATTTTGAATAATTTTCGACTTCTTTTATTTCCTGTATAAGCGATGTATTTCATTTGACTTCAAAAATATTTTGACCGATAAGAAAACAACATATGTATAATTGATTTATTTTATCGCGTTACACCTTGCACGGTCGATGTCGCCTTCTGAAATTGGAGATCATACATCTAAAATTTGATACGCGTGGGCTCAACTAAACATGATAAGGGTAGAAATTAAGAATTAACGAGAGTTCCTACATCCAATCAATAACATAATGAATCGATAGGCATTGTCCAGAAGGTAAATCTGATCGAAGGTTTTCCGGCTGCAGGTGCAAGATAAATCATAATGAACTAAAAACAAAATTTAAATTTAGTAATCGACAGGCTCATTTAGAATTTCTATGAAAAGGGGTGAAATAATCCTGGAAAAGTAAAAGCACTGATATTTCCCTTCAACTTTGCTGTAAGTTTTCTTCTTATTTCCTTTCTATATTCTGAGGTATATCTTGGTCGTTGTCACGCAAAGGAAATCCGAGCCATCACTATTTAAATTTACCTTATAATACATCCCAGTTTATTGGTGCTGCTTTTTTGCAATGTTCACATTATATTTTACATGGGCATTTTGGGAATGCAAGGGAATTAATAATGGAAATATCAAGTTAAAAATATCGATTTATATGTTAACAGCGTCTTACAACTTAGGAAAGAAAATTTTTAAGACAGATAATACCATTAATGTAGAATGACATTGCCCCTCTAATAGGAAATAGTTTAAGATTACAAGAAAGCTTTCCCGCATATACTTACTTTGATATCTGCCACAGGAAATAACGGAACAAAATTACATGGTAAGGCACTTTTAAAAGCGCTTTCCAACGTTTTGATTGACACAGCGTTGCAATGTTTGCATTTTCATGAGAAAGATGGTAGACCACAAGATCCAAGAGGTTAGCGAGCTTGAAAGTATTACACGCAACATTTAATCCCTCTTCCTTTCAATCCCAATCTCCACAACTTAATTCTGTTGTATCTCATTGCCCTTCTGTTTTCATGGTGATCGAGTTATTTCTTTTATCTACTCTTATTATTGATGATTTCAATGGAAGCTTAATCTGAACATCTTGGTAGCTTAAAAATGCGACCAAGATGTTCAGATTAAGTATCTTGTCATGTTTACATCTTGGAGAAGAGATAATCAATTGAATTATCTAAATGATCTCGGATCGTATCATGTCTACATCCCTTAGAAAAGGTGATAAGATGACAAGATATCAGATCTCATCATGTTTACATCCTGTAGATGAGGTGATCTGATGACAAGATATTTGATCTCGTCGTGCCTTTTTCCCGTGTGAGAGATAATCTGATGACAAGATCTTGGTTCTCGTCATGTCTACATCCTGTAGATGACTAGATATCGGATTTCGTCATGTCTACGTCCCGTTGGAGCGATGATCAGATGACAAGATGTCGTAGCCATTATCTTGTCATCTGGGCCTTGTAACACAAAGGTTAGCGATTAATTGCTAATTTGAAAGAACAATTCTGATTGGTTCCCAATCGGTCTACAGAGCAAAATGCGCATACCACTATTATTTTGATAGGCCAATTCATTTAGCTATTAATCGCTAACATGTGTGTTACGGGCCAATGGTCATCTCTTCTAACGATGACGACATGGCGAGATCTAAGTAAGATCTTAACATCTTCCTTGATCCGGTAGATTTACCATGCGCGCGATGCAGAAGTAGTAATACGTTCGTTGATTTTGACCATTTTGGGAAGGAGGGGACACATATTTAATATCGCATTGTTATTTTGTCCAATCCTTTTTAAGGGTCTATTTTCCTTAGATCGATTTTAAGGATGCATCATTTTGTCTGACTCAAAGCCAGTGCCACAAGGGAGGGGGGCAAGTTTGCAACGTACTCATATTCTAAATTGTCAAGAAGTGAAGCAAAGAGTAGACGATTAATCATTATTATTAACATTATTAAAAAAAACATTTGGAACAATATATCAGTAGTTATTTATTGCAACAACATGCGAGAATATAGTGTTAACCAAATACATATCATTTTATGATTGCAAATGTTAACATGTAACCTGTGCTGGATGAGATACACATCCTCTCCATCCGAAAACAAATACAGTTAATCAAACATTGATAAATACTTAATTCGCTTTGAAACGTTTGTTAACAAAAATAAATGTCATGTACAAAAAATTATTTTTCTGGAGAAAAAAGGGTTTCTCTCTGAAGCAATAAAAATGAATTTCACGTCTTTTGAGTCTGAAGTTATTATTTTCAACAGATGACATTACAAGGGTATGTTACAAATAAATACGAAAGATATAAGGAGTGTGTGACATCATCGACTCTACCGTTGCATATAAACAAACAAAAAATGTTGGGGCAAACGTGGCCGTTAAAGACGACAACTTATCAAAGTATCATATCGAAATCTTCTGAAGTTGAAAGGAAAGTAATCTTAGCTATATATTTTAAACAAGAACAGGTGCGTTGAGAGGCTCGAAGGTATTCATGTCGAAAAAAACGACAAATTTAATGGTAATCAGTGTCACACAATACTTTAAAGAAAACGGGGGTTTTGCCCACGCAGTGTTGAACAGAGATATTGGAAAAATGAAACCTCGACAATTACTTGCTATGCAATCTAAATGTAAGATATATTTTAAAAAAATATCGTGAACTATATAATCATCTCTCGAGTCTGTTCAAACATACAAAAAATCACGTGAAGTACTAATAAATTTACAACTAGCTTTACTTGTCCACTATATTTCCGTGATGTGCAAGAAAGATCAAATCTATCGGAATTGATGATGACGACGATGATGATGATAATGTTGGTGGTGGTGATGATAATGATGATGATATGATGTCGACCAGATGATGGTGAGCAAAGAGTGATCAAGACGACGAAGACGATGATGATAAGGATGTTGAAGTTGACAATCGTTATGACAGTAACAATGATGATAAAGCATTATCACCATTCTAAGTTATTGTCTTAATTATATTATTGAATTTATTATTACTTTTATCATAAGTAATTATTATTTTTATGATTTTTCCTCTTTCTTTCTTCATTAATGATTATTATTATTGTTGTTGTTGTTGTTTTTGTTGTTATCATAATCATTATCATCATTGTCGTTAATAACATTATCGCTATTTTTTCCTTTATATTTTTGCTACACTAACATTACCATTAAATCTGCAAGTCGTATATGTATTTGTTTACTAATTATGTTTATGAAGCGGTGGAGTATTATATTACTTCGATACCACAAAATGAATTTAAGGCCCCCGGCAATTATACGATGACGGAAAATAATGTGGTAGTTGGTTTCCATAGATACTATTGTACTCGCCATATTGGCTGATAAATAAGCGGTTATTTATATTCCCTGGTATTATTAAATTTGAACGTATCAATTGCAATATCGGAGAGGGGAAACGGTGAAGAATATATCGATAAATTACCGTCCTCGACAAGAAATATGACAAAGACAACAATGTCAGAGACGAAATTATCTAACTGAAAATATGAACGTTTTTTTTTTATTTGATAATACTGTTCATACCACAAAGTATTCTACGTTTTACATGTCGTAATGAAAATAATCGGCAGTACACTGCATTAACTCCGGTGTTGATTTACCACTAACCCGGAATGTCCACATCAGAGAAGTATTGAAATTACACCAGTTTGGAATCAAACCGATGCTGTTTTAATACTAATTGGTATTTTGTAAACACCTATCTGGTGTTAGACCAAAACCAAACTGGTGTTCCTAACCCTTCTCTGGTGTGGATACCGGGCTGGTGTTAAGTCAACACCGGTGTTTTTGCAGTGTGAATGCTCAATGTATTTTTTGGTGTAAGCTTATTGCTTTGAACTTCACTACTAGCTTTTTAACACTGATTGCACATAACATAATAATAGCAATAATAACAATAATAGTTCTTTTCATAGACCTTTTTTACCACAGAAGATAAAAAAACATCTATTAAGCCCCTGGATTTAGCTCATTACTGCGCTCAGTGCATTCAAATAATCTCGACCTGTTGATGACAATTCATTTCATTATTATGGTGTTTCCTTACACAAAAGAAAATAACATTTGAATCGTGATCGGAATTTTGATATCGTTTTATGACCGTCAAACACAGCGAAAACTCGCGAGAGATCGCAATATAGAGAGCTCGTAACTTGCATGACCGGAGATTGAGCCCCACTTTTTTTTTACATACACATACATGTATACAACTCTGTGCATATTATGCTTCTCATTAACACACATATATCATTCCTGATTCCATTTTCTCCCACCCAACAGTTTTAAACTCGCGCATCACACCCCCACACACTTTCTTAGTTTTCCACTGGCCAACCAATACACCAACATGCAGGAGCGTAATAAGCCAAAACTTATGAGGGGCCAGACATAACGTAATAAGACAAAAATTCTCAAAAACTGCGAGCGATGGAAGCGAGCGAGCGAAAATGTTTATTTTCTTTTAATACAAAAGTCAACCTCTGTGATAAATTATGAAATAATTTTCAGAAACTAATATCATCTTTTGCCCCCTTTCCTTTCATGTTCCCTCATTTTGTTGACCGTCGTGTGTGTTTGTGTGTGTGTGTGGGGGGGGGGTTGCATACCTTCTATGTGTAGGTCAATGCAACATACCAATACATACACAGCTGTTAGGTCTAAAACAACTGTAGCTATCATTTCTTAACATGATTTATAATGAATAAATTTTAATCCTGTTGTCCAACAAGATCATGATAAAATACCGCGATAGAATGACAAGTACAGAATTAAGACTTCAAATTTGGTGTGCCTCCTTTAATTGGTACCCCCATTCATGTTTCGTCACATCCCAGTACCAAATTTCCATGCTCGTATCCTGAATGTATCGATAAACAAGTGTCTTCTCTCGGAAAAGTTCCTGAGGGAAATGTTATTCATTTGTTTAACTGTTGATGAGATGTCGTATATCACACTAATGTCACATCCAGTTGACAGCAAATTACAAAGGTAATTTAAGTGATAACTAGGAAACACCATTCGAACGTTAGTCTCTTAGTGGAAAAAAAAATAACGGCATCCATTATCACGCTTATATGCACAATGTACATGATGATTTGGTAACAAGACTAACTGATCTAATTTTGCCGCTAGTAATTATTGAATCTACCACCTCTGCCATTATGGTATTTTCGTTGTCTTGTTATAATACCATTTTCTTTTATACTTCTACTGATCGGAGGGTCATTCACCTAAAAATATATATTCAAACCTCTCAAAGCCCAAGATTTAAAAGAAGAAATTATATTTCCAGTTCTGTATACTCTTAAACAGTAAGTCATATGTGGATTAAAATTAATATTGAATAAATATACATAAATGATCAGATGGATCATCTGTTTTGAATAAAGTAAGGAAATATATATTACTGTAAACTTAAAGACGTAAGTAGATTTGTTTGCATAATGCGGGTAGATATAGGTTAGAATGTTGCAGAATGTGCAAATTGATTTCTTAGATTTAGTTTGATGATCTCATCGGCTCCCTGAATATATATTTTGAATTTGATAAAGCATCTACAACGTCTTTAACTTTTGCAATTCTTATGTTCTTTATTTATTCCATTCCTGTCTATCCCTCCCACTTGCTTGCTATACTCTCATGTTTTGTACCTAGACGTTTTGTGTTATGCATTTTCAATTTTTCTATTATTTCTATTACATTTATGTAACCTCGTGAATTGTAAACACGTACATTTCAGCCCTTGACTTCAGTATATCCATGTGTCCTATTAGGATCGATGGTATGTGCGCCATTATTGTACACGCTTTGAAATAAATAAATAATAAATTACAAACCCAAGTCATCATGTTGGTGAAATAAAATGAAAGCATGCACTGTAAAAAATAAACATTGGGTAAAATTTTAACCAGCATGAGAGTAATTATGTGTCCAACCATGGACCTACTACAACCAAGTTGGGGCAGTATTTTACCCAATGCGGGAAGCATATTGTCCAGTAAGGTTAACAGATAAGCAGCTATTACTTTAGAATGGGCAAAAATTTCATCACACTGGATAAATAATATTCCCAAAAGAAATGCCCAATATTGGTTGGACACATCATTACCCTCACGGAGCATTTTTACCCAATATTCTTTAGAGTGTGCTGAAAGGCACTACTATACCCAAACACGACAGAATCAGAAACTTATTTGCATTCAGTCCCCCACTTCGTGTTCCCTTTCGCCGTGATTGCTTACTGCTTGTACCTGGATGTCTATTTTTACTCCCGGGACAGGCCTTCCCCTCCTTAAGCTTACTCGAGACTTCTATCCGAATATCGATTATACGAGGCATTGCTGAGTTCATTTTACATATAGCCAGAGCCCTGATACATTGGGCGATTGAAAGTAAAAACAGAAAACATGTCAAGAGAGAGAGAGATGAGTCTAATGTTTCCTTGCGTCGAATTATTTTATGTCGTCAACTGATTATCATCTGATATGTCTGTTGTATATTAGTACTTTCACTAATGTTATAAAGGATAACATGTCATGTATCAATTAAGATTCCGTATTTTGATTCAATGATATAGAGGCCAGTGAAATAAATATGGGATACGGTTAGGTAAAAAAAGAAAGCATTTTTCTCCATATTCAAGAAATAATATGTTTTATTGCTCATTTGCCAATGGGTATCAAGTTGCCATGATCTTTTAGATATTTCTTCAGATTGCGTTGTGCATTCTCTAAAATCAAATCAGTCAAAATGACTTGTTAATAGGATCAGTTGGGTGCAACTGTTATTCTAGTCATATTTGACTATTTTCCAGTCGTATTTTACTAGAACAGAGTTATTTCTGACCCAACTGACTACTGATCTAGTCAATTTAACTGATTTGTTTTAAAAGTACAGACAGGACGTACTGAACGTGCATAAAGAATCTGTATAAGAAGCAGATGCCAAGCTCGCCTCACATCATTTTAATTCCTATTATTGATCCCCGGGTGTCGATCTTCTTCCCCGCATCATTCCGGACTCTGCATTTACCACGAGGAAACTCTCTACAACGCACCAATTCCCTTGAAAATGCAAGTCAAATCACAATGGAGAGCTGAGAGGCTATTGTCGAAAGTTGGTGGACAGGGACAGCATCGGAATCTCTTAACTATGGACAACGACATATTTGCTATCGTTCGTCCGGTTCAGATCTTCGGATGATCTGCTGTCCCAATCCATCAACTTTCGACAAAAGCCTCTTAGCTATCCAATGTGATTGTTTTGCATTTTCAAAGGAATCGATGCGTGATTGTGAATTTCCCCGTAGTCAGTGCGAAAACTACCTTTATCATCACCACCCCGACCACCATCATCATCATCGTCGCCGTCGTTACCTTCCTCAAAGTCTACAGGTTGAAATCCCGCAGCACTCGCATCCTTTATTATGGCGTTTATCTATATATTCGCCTCCCCCCACCCAGGTGTAGTAAATGGGTACCCTGTGGGATGGAAATCCTTGATTGCCCGAGGGCCCGATCAGGGTAGCCGTGCTAAAGCCGGCGTAATAGTAATTGGGGGTAAGCGCTAAAACAAGGTTGCATATTATTATTTTTTTCACCATTATCATCATCAGAATTATCACTATTGACGTCACCATCAGCATCATTTTATTCCCCTTTCAGTGCTCTGCTCTGCTGTTTCCTTAAAAATACACTGATATCATGTTTACTCTACTCCTTCGTCACTTCCCACACGCACTATTTACCGCCCCCTTCCCCTTATAATACCCTCATTTTATACAATTCCTTTCCACTTCTTACCTGTTCCCCTTTTAACTTCCGTGCTAAGGATATCACTTTCCTGTTCATTAGAGCCTTATTATTGCATTACAGCCATTCGATGCGTGATAATCATTTGAGCGTCCAGACTGAATTTACTTAACGACTCACGATATTGTAGGTTGCAAATCGACGTGTCGTGTGTGAAGTCTCTGGGTCCCCACTACCCTCATGTATCTCGAAAGAGTTTTAAAAGGAGATTTACAGAAATTGATATATTTTTTTAAATGATGAATAATCAGTTATCGACTTTTGGCTGCATTATATAAAACTTTCTTGCCATCATTGACCCAATTAAGCATGCGATAAACCACTATTTAAAAACCGCTACCAGGATACACTTATAAGAATGTATGCTGTATACTAACGAGTTCTCTTCTACTGCTTTATATTTATTCATATTGTTCTTAGGTATTTCCATAGGCCTATCTAATATTAAAATTTGCAATTTGCATTAAACTCTATGATTGGTTTTACATTAAAGAGAGGTACTAAGACTAAACTTGCATAATACACTACTCAAAAAAAGTTAAGGACCACTTTTTAAAACGTACATAAAGATTTTATACAAGGTGTTTTATTTCTGGAAATACCTCAGTACAACTGTCCTAAATGTCCTTAAACACGCTGTAATCAATTTCACGCATGGGTGGTTTCAGTTGTTGCACAATGTCTCTCGCATCACTGCACATCCTGAAAAGTGGGCCCCGAGGGGTATCAGCTACCGACATGAAGTGGTAAAAACGAATGTCTGAGTGTCTTTCAGGCAGTTCAGTAACGAGTGTGACCACCTCCTGCAGCAATAACGGCTTCACAGCGCTGTCTCATGGAGCTGATGAGGCGATTGATGTCTCTGACGTCCAGTGCATCCCATGCAGCCTCCAGAGCCACACCCAGCTGCTGCAGTCCAAGTGGATGGGCTTCGAGCTGCTCGAGACTCCTCCCCATCATGTCCCAGACGTGCTCTATCGGGTTTAAGTCCGGGGACCTCGCTGGCCACTCCATACGCTCAATCCCCTGGCCCTCAAGGAACTCGGTCACCACCCTAGCTCGGTGGGCACGGGCATTGTCATCCATGAAAATGATGTTTTGTCCCACATTTTCTGCAAATGGCACCACTATAGGTTCAAGGACCTCATCCCTGTACCTCACTCCTGTCATTGCTCCCCCTGGGACCACGTAGAGACGAGTACGGTTGGCGTAGGCGATGCCTCCCCACACCATGACGCTGCCTCCCCCATAACGGTCATGTTCTGCAATACAGGGGTCTGCAGATCTCTCTCCTGGTCGCCTCCAGACTCTCGAACGTCCATCATTGTGGTCAAGGGAAAATCTGCTCTCATCTGTGAACAGAACTCTACGCCATTGCTGTCTGGTCCATCTGACATGCTCCCGGGCCCAGTTGAGACGAATTCTTCTGTGAGCAGGGGTGAGTGGGACACACTGAGCTGGCCGTCTGGCATGCATATTGGCTCTGTGAAGTCGGTTACGGATTGTTTGAGTGGAAACAATCACTCCAGTTGCTGCAGCGAAGTCATTGTTGAGGCGGCGTGCACTGTGAAAGTGGTTGCGGAGGCTGAGATTCGTCAAGTAGCGATCATCTCTAGGGGTTGTCGAAACTGGTCGGCCACTGCGGGGTCTCTCGGAGTATAGCCCTGTCTCTCGGTGTCTTTGATTTGCTCTGCTAATGACACTGTGTGACACGCCCATCATTCTGGCTACTCTTCGCTGACTGAGGCCAGCTTTCAGCATCCCTAGGGCTCTGGCTACATCTGTTTCACTTAGGTGGTGTCTTGGCATTGCTGTTGTAGGCAAGTTGTTGATTGTACAGACTAAAGACGGAAAATGCTTTGGAAGACACTTGTCTTATGGCCCACTGCAATGATGCCAGAGACACCATGAAAGAACTGCATGTGTGAAATTGATGTCATTGTGTTTGATGGCATTCTGGACAGCTGTATCTTGGCATTGCTATTGTCAGCAAGTTGTTGATTGTAGAGACTAAAGACAGAAAATGCTTTGGAAGCCACTTTTGTACGGGCACATTGCAATGATGCAAGAGACATGAAAGAACTGCATGTGTGAAATTGATTTCATTGTGTTTGATGGCATCCTGGACAGCTGTATCTTGGCATTGCTGTTGTCAGCAATTTGTTGATTGTAGAGACTAAAGACAGAAAATGCATTTGAATCCACATTTGTACCACTTCACAATGGGCCCACTTTTCAGGATATGCAATAATGCGAGAGACATCATGCAACAACTGAAACCACCCATGTGTGAAATTGTTACAGGGTGTTTGAGGAGATTCAAGACAGCCATATTCGGGTATTTCTAGAAATACAACACCCGGTTTGAAAATTGTATACACACATTAAAAAGTGGTCCTTAACTTTTTTTGAGTAGTGTATATGCCAGTGTGTTATTTTAATTCAATGGGTCAGATGCATAACAAGTAACAATTGCTGGAGAACAAAAGCTTCAAGCACAAGCAATTGCTAGCTTCGCAAAATATCATGTCTTAGCAATTGCTTCATTTCATATGCATAACCCGTTGCTTGTGCTTAAACCCTTTTTCTTGCCTTCAGAAAGCAACTGCTAGTGTTTTGAATAAGAGCGACGTCACGCTGGTGCGAATACAACTCACAGAACAATGGCACAGAACAATGTTGAGGTGTGGTTGTGTAAATTTTACCACTTCTCTCACATCTTTTCCTGAGACGTGCTGTCAAACTATTCGTTTATCTTATTTCCAAAAAAATAAATATATATAGTTTGTATTCGGTTGCAGTTACTAGGAAGAAAACACATTCATGTAGGCTTCTGCACACCTTTGGTAAGTTGGGTTTCTTTCTCAGGCGCAAAAATATGATTACTTAACGCGAACGCCCCGATCAAGCAAACGCTCAAACTGCACTGACGGAGCTTAGCTTTATTCATCCGCTTTTTAGCAATAGCTTAATTGTCAAGCAAATGCTACTAGGCAGTTGGCGATCGCTTGAGCTTATTAGCAAAAACATTTCTATGCATACGGAACCAATCAAAAGCCAAGCAAAATCCTTTCAAAAGCAATAGCTACTTTTATGCATCTGACCCAATGGCCATCCTTCTTCTTTCGATCGTTTTGTTCTTTTTTATTTGCATTATCAATACTATCATTGTCCTTAATTCAGTGCTGTTTGAAAAGTGAAGAGCCAGAAAGATATTAGTCGGAACAAAACACACATCAAAAAGAAATATAAGAATTTTAGGCTATTATAGGCTTCAGTCACTACTCAGAGCGGCGATCGACCGATTAGTAGCCTGCTCGGGTACTGCTGGAATTTAGGCATCGCCCAACGATTTTTTGTAGAAGTCGAGCGGGCTGTAAAAAGACTTATCGATTGCCGAGCAGTGCACTGTCGATTACCCATTACTCAAGACCAAATCTGGGTCAAATCGGGGAACGTTCCTGTTTTGCGTCGAGCAGTGATCGGCTGAAGACCTACCGGTTCCCTGGCGGTCTCCCACCGGCCACCAGCCTATTTTTAAGATCATGAATTCGCCGCGAGATCATCGACCGATCGATTACGTCTGCGCACGGACGGCGACCGCCCGACCCGGGCACCCAGTATATTTCGGGAGGCGATCAAAGTGAGCGGCGACTGAGCGATGCCCCCAAATACCAGCGGTGCCCGGATGGCCGCCGCTCGGTGCCCGGGCGAAATTGGCTTAAAATCCGCCGCCCGGTCGCCGAGCAGGCTAATTTTGGGTTTTGTGGTCGTAGCTTTAAACTGGCTATTTTTATTATTATACGGCTGTCGTTTTTAATGAAGATAACCGTAGACATAATTGTGAAGAAATGATTTATAAATGCATTATGTTTCACTTTACGTGTCAAATTCTCATTCAATATACCTCTGTGGTCTAGAAGTAAAACTCTTTTAAAAATATCAGCATACCAGCGTTATATTCGTCCAAGATGATCGGAGTTAATTAAATTTTCATGATTATCTGACCTGTGGTGATAAAAATGGTGTACATAAGGAAACCAACAATTGAAATTTCGTTTCTGGAAACACAGGTTTGATGATGGAAAAAATACATATTTATGAAAAAGGGTAAAATAGCAAAAGGAAGGAAACTTGATAAAAGATGAAATGAAAATGATACATGATCATCTATCAATAGGAAAATGGAGCATTTGGAAGGTTATCGACTCATTTCAGTCAAATTCGATACAGGCGTATATAATTAATTATTCAGTGCAGTGACGCACATGTATCCATGCTGGTCTTGTATCTACCTGGCATGATTGTGAAACATTTCCTGTACGCAGTTATGTATTGTCAAGTACAGAGTGTATTTACAAAAGCAAGTGTGATATCGTCATTTTGACAGACAAACCAGCTGTCCAGAATTTTATTTTAACTGAGAGTTATGTCATCATATTGATCTAAATTTCTATCAGTGAAGACAATTCAAGAACGACCTCAACCTACAGCCTATATAATATACACACATATATACATGCATATATATATACATATATATATATATATATATATATATATATATATATATATACATGTATACACTGCATATACTGTAGTATACACATATGTCAGGGGGTCGCAGAACAATGGGGGAGCGGCTCCGCCCCCCCCCCCCCCCCACCACACACACATTCTTCACAAAATGTGTACGAAAAAAAAAAAACAAGTTCTTTATACATTCGGGAAGAAAGATAAATGGCGCCTTAAAAACGAACTTATTTTAAAACTCGTTAAGATGTGAGTGGTTGGATCACGTGTGGTACGTTGCTATGATAAACAAATTATCTAGCGTTTTTCATTCAAAGCCCGCAGTTATGGTTGTTATAAAGCCGCGCCAAAACCGAATTGCGAAATCGGGCTCCACTAAACACTGTCTCTTCTCTGCATCCATGACATCATCCACCGACATAGAATTCAATTGGATCAACCAAGCTCTGTGGATGAAATGAAGCAGTGGAATTTCAAGCAAGCATGAGACGAGCGATGAATAATGCAAGTCAGTATATAGGAAAACATATCGTTTTTCCATGACGTAAAGAGAGGGGATATATGGCACCCCTTCGATATCATTGACGGCGATTGTAGCAATTGATGAAATAATAATGACACTCCATCCGCATTTGGAAAAAGAGGGATAGACGATAACATATCACTTTTATATTAAGGATACTTGGAAAAGAAATTGGAACTACATAATAATTAAATGGTAATGTATCTAAATTTATGTTCCATGTTTAAGATCTAGCACAAATAATGGACACTCTCGATTTTCTAACATTTTTTTCATTCATTCGATACATTGAACTTAGGTTGGGAGCACTTTATGATTGAAATAATTTTAATTGATTAATGGAAAATAATATATTAATGAAATGAGCAAATGGATACATCATCTGACGTAATTTCCTCTGCGCTCTTGCCTTAAATGCCCAACTACCATTAAACATTACACCTGAAATGCTTTACGCTGGAAGCATGTCCCGCGAGACAAATATTGGTTGTTACATTATACTTCATGTTTTTCACCGCTGTTCTCAGATAAAATTACAAAGCAATCCAGCTTAGAAAAGATTTTTATATCAATGCATCTGATTTAACTTTGTTTTAAGAAGACAATAGCAAACTCAAATCCTGGCACCCTCAGGCAAGCAGAACGGGGGAAAATCTAACTACCGAACGAAACAAAACAAAAAACAAAAAATGTAATGTCCTCAAGTAATGTACGTGTATAAACATAAAATAATTATGTTTCTTATTTTGCAGTAGGGAATGCAAAATTTAACGCTTTCAAAAACATAGTTCTTGTTTTAGCATCATTTTTATTAGTGAATACGTTTGTCGAATTTATTGAGTTAGTTGAATACAACTATGATAACAGCTCAGTTACAATCGTATTTTTTTATCTCTCTTTTTTTTTTGCTTAAAAAAAGACGGTTTTCACGAGGGTTCTGCAATCATGGAATATATTTCGATATGAAATTAAACTAATATTGATCGCGAACTCCTCTTTGAATGAATACAATATCTATTACAATATTTTCTCCTATGGCAGGTAATTTGAGCAAGTTTAGGAAACGATGGCGCGGAAAAGCGAAAGTACGATTTGTTTTCTTCACTATGGAAAGTAAATAAAGTCTTCAAAACAGTCCCCCAAGAAGGGACTGTTTTTGAAAACATGATATGCCGGTTAATCAAATTTTTCAAGCCGAACCCCCTGGAACGGAGAAAGAGAGAGTGAAGATATTCATACTGCAATATTTATCAAACGACGGTAAATTACATATCTTTTTCGTAGAATCAAATTGTTTCAAGACATGCTCATTCGAATATTGTAAATAAAAAAAACACGAATTAAAGCAAATGCTAACGAGCAGCGATGTTGCTCAACATCTTAAATCTGGCCCGGTTCCGAACCCATAATGCACCATCCTGAGATGTAGAGTTTTGTAATAGAGGCCCACTTGAAAAAAAAGATAACATACCATTTCATTACTCAATACATTCACACGACAATGATTGTGTAGCCTATACTGAGTAGCAAAACATATACTTTACCACTCAAAAACCGTTTAGTTTCTCTATACAAAGACGGTACAATTATAATATGCTAATCTATTCTCTGTCTGTCATGACTGTCTATAGTTATCTCAAAGGTATATTTAAGAATAGCTATTTATAACGCACAGTGTACGAGAGGCCATTTACTGCGTCGGTCAGCATTGAAAAGAGAGAAACAAAAACAAAAACTGTCGCCCGAACAACTGTAAAATAAGACGCCACCTAACGAGGGTGTGGGCGGGCTGTGGGAGGATGGGGATGTGTGTGTGTGTGTGTTTCATTGTTTTCTTAAGGTACATGTAGTTCAAGGGTTCTCGACGAAGATTCGTCAACGAACTTCATGGTTCAAAACTTCAAGCTATTGAAGAACACTTGCGACCTTGTGCAATGCATTTATGGACAAAACAGTTTTTGATCATACAGTATTTTTTTGTTTACATTTTGAAGACATTTATAGAACCAATGTGTGCACTTGTTAAAATTATAAAAACAGAATATACAACTCAAAACAGTGGTTACTCTGAAAAACTGTTGATATCGCTCGGATGCCAAAATATGACTTTAGACATCACAAGGGCTGCAAGTAGGCGTATGTATTTTCCGAGTATTCCCATCAGCTTTATCGGTTGCCTATTCTGACATGCATATCACGCTCATGGCTCCTCGATCGCTTAGTCACATCTCCCCCATTTCCAGGCTGTTTTTTCTTTTAACTCTTGTATAATTCTTAATGACTCTATATTATATATCTTTCTAGCACTATCATATTTAGGAGCGTTTCAAGGGGTAAGGACACGGGATTTAATTTTATTGTTTTATTGAGTAACTTATTATTGTTTTATTTGTAATATCAATTTACTACTTATTATTTTTTTCATGATAATTCTGATTTTTTTATTCATCTTGAATTTATCTATTTATTTTTATTTTCATTTATTCATCTATTCATTATTTATTATTTCTCATCGTTCTGGTTTTTTTAATGGGGAGTGGACAGTGTTACGATAAGATTTTCGTAACATCCATTGTAACGTCAGAAAAGATAAGAACAATGAGGGGGTTATGCATATTATCTATACATAAATTGTACTAAGACACACACGCACATACACCCTAACGCACACGAAGCTGTTGGCGTGCGTGTAACCTTGACATTCTAACAGTGACCGCTATCACTTGACTTTTGAAGTTTCGATCCCTCAATATTAAAATGTCCGAAGCAACGATGTAAAAAGACCTACCGTCCCATTAGGGATCTGTAAACCTGTAGGCCTTCAATGAATTGATTCATTCATCGAAGAATCAAATTCCACGGTCCTTAATCATTTTGGAAATCACCCTTTCACGAGGGGGGAATTATTTCTGGGTAGAAAAAGTTGTTGTAATATAAAAGATTACACATTGTCTATCCCAATGGATTAAATGCATATTGTGACGTCATTATGTTTAACTTGGGGAAGTGAACTCAAATTCCTTTAAATGATAGGGTGGAGATGCGTGTAATTCCCCATCTGCAAGACGAATGATAAGTAGTGTAACCCATTTAAAGGACCGGTTTAAAATAATGAGATTAAATCAGAATGAAAAAAAATCATTAAGAAATAACTTATATTTTGTCAGAATTACATTAAAATATATTTTTGCTCAATCAATTACTTCTAAATTTATATGCAGTCAAAATTGACGTTAACTTCTTTCTATGATACCTCTGCAAAAACATTATTTTTATGCATACAATAATGTAGCATTTAGATCGAGATTGAAGGAATCGAGAAAACATTGTCGTTTCCCGTGGGATCTGGCTATTTTCCCATGTATATACTTAATTATAAACTTCTCTTTAAGAATGTCGAATAATCCGTTCCTCTGATCGGTCGGAATTGAGGTCATGTAATCAGCCATGCCTGCAAAACAACAAACTAAGGTGGTTACCAAGGGCAACGGGCATAGTTAAGAAGATTTCTGCCCGTTGCCCCCTGATCCGCCCCTTAACGACGGGCATGGCAAAATTTGGCTGAGATCTCCATTTGATTGCGTGCAAAATGTTGTTTCCTGCGGTGGTTGCGGATACCATAAATATCCGCGCGATTTGATCGAAAGTTTTAGACAATTCGCGCATTTACGCGCTTATTGCACAAGTGCGCGCAACGGAGATGCCATATCGATGGAACGATGCCGATCTTTGAGTTTTGCTTGTTTATTCCTGTTTAAAAAATATGGCATTAATGAAAAGAATACTATATTATTTAGGACATAACGGATGTATCAATCATCATGTCTTGCTGCAGCTGTTCATTCAAAATCAAATGCATGCTCGCAAAAGGTGAGTCGGCTGAAAAGATAAGACGGTCATAGCACTTTATAGCCAGGTATCAGACAAACGACAACGTTAAGCTAGGTCGGGGCCAACGAACGTAGAGGGCAGCAACACACAAGCGTGTTGCTATAAGGAAGGTCAACTCGATACGCGCATGCAGCTGAGCTGCGCGCGTATTTTATTGTTCATGCCAACGAAATCAAATGCCGATCCAATACAACAACAAATTAGTAGCGATCAAAAAACGAATATGAAAGAATATGACTACAACAATATCAAAGATAACTTAAAAAATATGTTGAGGAATATACATACATATAAAAACATACTTTGATATTTAAAACTTTACAAATATAAGTTTCAGGAAACTAAAATCATTACCAAATCGGTGATTGTTGTTATCAGCGATTTCACCAGACGGCTGTATTAGGTGATTTGCGTCGAGACGATTTTGTGACCACTCGCAAAGCATTTCGGGATTGAATATAACCACCTTATTTTCTCTGAGCTCTTCGCTGAACCCATCATCACAGTGCAGCTGCAGCGCAGCGCGCAGCCAATGCAATGCATCCGATGCATGGGTTGTTTTTTCGCCGTCCATGCCATGGTCTCGGACTCAGAGTTGAAATTTAGACCCGGATTTCGGGGATACAGCGCCTTTATTTCAGATTTATAGACTTAAAAGTCAAATGACATTTAAAATTTGAAATCTAACCTTGAACAATCATCGTTGATAAACATCAGCCCTGAAGCCATTACACTTCAAATCAGGCCAGGCAAATTAGACGTCATTGTCTAAGTTGCTAGATCTATGACGAGTCGCCTGAAGCCCCAGCGCATCATCAACGTCACTAGCTAGCTGCGCGACCGGCCCAGACTCGGCGCACCCAGGCCAGAAAAATGACCTCGATTATTACGGTGGTTGTCTATGCATTTATTAGTGGTGCAGCGAAATTCAGCAGAAGAAAATAAGAGATATGAGGTATCCTCGTCACAGGCTTAATATTCAAAAATGAGGGAAAATGTCAAAATTATGATTATTTAAGCTAAATATATTTTCTTTAAAAATAAAAGTAATATTTTTAATATTTATACCCAGAATAACCGATCTAATAATTGTTCATTAAAAAATATTTGAAATTAACAAATGAAAAAAAATCAACTCGACAAATTTCCCAAAACCCCACCTTATTTTTTAAAGTGGTCAAAAAATTCGAGCGGAGTTGACCTTCCTTAGAACAACACGCTTGTGTGTTGCTGCCCTCTACGTTCGTTGGTCGACTTCGAGACCTAACGTCAGGGCTGAGTTAGGGCCTAACATTAAGTAACAACATGTTGGGCCTAACGTTAGCGTGGGCTAGGGCTTTAGTTTTAGGCTTAACTGGTTTAAGATCTAGCCTAGACCTAGACTAGATCTAACGTTTAATTCGGTTCATAACATATATATGGACTGCTTTTATATTCGAGACATGGTTGTTTCTTTCGGCTCGCGGGTACTGCACCGGCCAGACCATGCCCTCGGGCATAATCGCGTTGCAGTCCCCTTGAGCCTCTAGAAACAACCATGCCTCTCAAAGCAGTCCATATATCTATACTATATTATTTCTATTATTCTAACTACGTGTAATATGAAATTAAAAATGTAATCACTCAGTAAAAGGTGTTATCTAAAAAAATGATACAACGTTGTTTACTATATAAACCTAACAGTACTTGTATTGAGAATAAGGTTTTGAAAATTGAACCTTGTTGTTTTGTATTTCAAAAACGTGTTTAATCTGTTTAAACGACTACTGTAAGTTCTATATGGTAAACAGTACTGTATAAAAAAATAATGATAAAAAAACAGCGTTTGTACTGTGCATTAAATTACGACATGATTCATTTCATCATCAGTAGTAACAAAAAAATGCATCTCTGATCCTGTCAATATTCAGGCAGATTTATATGCATACATTCGTAATTCCGACGCTTCGTTATTCCGAAGGTTCGTTATTCCGGAGGTTCGTTATTTCCGAAAACGAAATAAGGTTCGTAATTCCAATAGTTCGTTAGTCCGATAACGAAATGAGGTTCGTTATTCCGGAGGTTCGTTATTTCCGAAAACGAAATAAGGTTCGTAATTCCAATAGTTCGTTAGTCCGATAACGAAATGAGGTTCGTAATTCCGAAGGTTCGTTAGTCCGAAAAACGAAATGAGGTTCGTAATTCCTAGGGTTCGTTAGTCCGTAAACGAAATAAGGTTCGTTAATCCAAAAATGAAATAAGGTTCGTTTGAAGTACTTATTCTATTCATATTCCACGAAGTTCTCAAAATATTCCTTTTCAGTTCTGACCGTAAGAACTTATCAGCTGGCGCTGCGTGCTCGCATTTTCATTAGTATGTATAGGCCTACTTCTATATGAATTCTCACAAATTACTTAATATCCCTCTTTATGACAGTTTATCAAAAATTTCAGCTCGCACTTCGCGTTCGAACTAATTATTTAGTTCCATAAGCGTCTCGTTCATAATCACAAACATTGCTCAGACTGTTCAATTTTTAGGACAAATTCCCGAAATTTCTGTAAAATTTAGCTCGCTTCTCGCGATCGCATTATTCAATCAGGGATTATGAGATACAATTAACTTGTTTATAAGAATAAAGCTAAGAAGTCACTGTTCGGACTACCCCTTGAAAAAAATAGCTTTGAGCAGCCGTTTGGGAAAATGTACATGAAATCCCCCCCCCCCCCCTTATTGGCAAAAGTTCTGTACAATTAAATGTGTATATTATATGCATACACATATAAATTTAATGTGAAATAAGTGTGCCCCAACCCAGCCCAAAAGGGGCATTTGAGGTCTTAATCACCCCTATTCTGGTCCCGCGCAAAGCGATTTTTTAAAGGTTTATCAGTGGTAAACATTTAATCAAGAATGGATCTTTTACTGGACATTTTGAACTTTGACAAAACAATTTCAAAATGCATCAACACGCCCTTAGCGATATTTGATTTGAAAACTTCTATGATAATAATTTTGCTCTTATACGGGTTTTTGTTAATAGTAGTTTTCTCGTTGAATGCATTTATATTTTATTTGTTTGATGTTCAATATTCTTTATTGTAAGTTGTAATTATTGTAAACATGTTAAGTTTGGTCCTTGTACCTTTTTATCGTGTAACATTTATCTATGTTTAAACTGGATAAATAAAATGAATAATAGAATAAATACTTGCAGGGCTAACAATGAGAGAAAAACATGAACTAGCCTCATAAGCCTATGATCATCCCTTTGAGAGAATTCTGCGTACGTAAACGCCCCTGGTAACGATAGATCAGCCCCTTCCCACAGGGGCGGTGAAAGCGGGGGGGGGGGGGGGCAGGGGGCACTTGAACCCCCCAAAAAAATCCCCGTAAGAACAAAATACTATTTTTCCAAATTGGGAAATTCCCTTGTTTTTTTTTTTCAAAATGAAATGTGCCGTTTTTCTAAATTAAATACCCTTTTTAAAGAATACATTTTAGATTTAAAAAATCTCAATTTTCTTGGTTGTTATCATTTATTGATAGTAAGGTACAAGTAAGAAGACTTTGCTCTACTCTACTTTGCTTCACCGCCCTTTCTTTTGCCTCCCCATCCTAATTTGAACAGCAACGGTGTTTCTCCGCCCCCCCCCCCCTCCCCCTCCACCACGCTTACCCTTGCGGGTTTCCCGGTTTCGCCACCGATTATTTCATTTTTTGGATTAACGAACCTTTGGAATAAAGAACCTTATATCGTTTTTGGATTAACGAACCTTCGGAACAACGAACCTTATTTCGTTTTCGGAATAACGAACCTTCGGAACAACGAACTTTATTTAATTTTCGGATTATCGAACCTTCGAAAAGTCTTCTCATCTCTGAAAATTCAAAACAATGTCTTCAGACATGGCTTGAAAAAAAAACCGGGATATATTCAAAACATGATTGACGTTTTACGCGCTCCTTCCATTGGTCGCTCACTACAAAATGCACAAAAGCCTGCATGAAGTGCAATACAATAACTTTTTAAAAACTTCAAAATATAGCGTCACCGCATCGTACGTAATGGATAAACTAATGATTTGTTTTATTGAAAAGTCGCCCGATGGCTGCTCGATCATTATGGTCATGGATAAATGTGATCCGCTTATCCACCGTTTTACATTTTGAGGAAAACAGAATGAGTAATACAGCCCCTATCCCCTTCACGGCCATCAAAACTTCCAATAATTCGAAGCAAAATATAAAAATGCTAATTGACTTCTGTAGTTCCACCCACTTGAATTTCAGTTGTGTCTCCATATCCATCTTCTCAAATTTCATTTTCCTCAATCTTGAAACGTCATCGGTATAAACGTAATAGAAACATCAGAAAAAGAGTTGTAATTCTGTGCATTTTATTTTTAATACAATCAAAGGCACTTGGAGAGTATTTCAAGATCACTTAAGGCTAGGAGTCATCATAATCTGGTGACATGCCTGGTCCTCGCGTATTCCTCAACATTTAACGACATGGTAGCTCAATGGTGGAGCGTTCACCTCTTGAACCGTAGGTCGTGGGTTCGATCCCCGGCCGAATCATACCAAGGAGTTTAAAATGGACCTTCCGCCTTCTTGTCAGGCGCTCGACGTATTAGAATAGAGAAGGGTAATATTGACATTATGCCATGCAGTGCCCACTGTGAGAATAGTTCTTAAGAAAGGAAATGGCTACTTTGGGTAAATAAGAATTATTATTATATCTTTTTCGGGAGATCATATGAACATCGATACATTCCATGAAACACCGACATAAACCTTTGACAAATACATCCACACTTCTAAATATGATTGGTAAAATTTAATAACCTCTTGGTGAATATAATATATCTGTTATGATTTGTTTATAGGTCGGACATGTTATGTCCGAATAAAGAAAATCAATATCATTTAGATCTCCAGTAGATTCTAACCAATGATTGATTGATTGTTTGCTATTTTTGTCGGACGGACACAAATAAATGAACAAATAATCTTAAAATTATTCATATCGTGAATAAAGTGCATCAAACAAATATGTCGAGAAAATCTTAGAAGCAGAATGCTTGTAGATATAAGGTTCCCTTTATATGAAGTGGTGTTATTGATACGTTTTAAAGGTCTACATAATATTTGTCTCATCATGCAACTTAAATATTGACGCACAGGCCTACATTCAAATACGAAAATGATCAGCGGCGTAACAGGGGTCGGTGGCCAGGGGGGGCAAGAGCCAAAAATTTCCCGGCTATATCATGGTATGAACAGGCGTAATGGTGTAATGAGGCGACTATTTTGAGAGGGCCAGATATTGCGTATCGGGCAGAATTTATCTTTAAAAAAAAAGTTGCGAGAGAGCGAAGCGAGCGAGCGAGCAAAAAAAATGTTGACCCTTTTTAATACGAAAATCCACTTTTGTGATAGATTTTGACATGGTATCCAGAGAATAATATATTTCACTCTTCTCTCTTTAGATTCCTTTTTTTCTTTTTTTGTGGTCTGTACGCCACTGTGAACAGGATTCTTTGCGGCAGTAGCGTGAAGAGTAAAACAAAAAACCGAGGGGCGCAGTATAGCACATGTGCTAAATAGCTGCTTTATATAAGTCGCGAGCGAGCGTAGCGAGCGAGAAAAAATCACCTTTTCTTGAGAATCTAACTTTGAGCTATTTTTTGACATTATATTCAGTAAATAAAATCATATCCTACACTTTTCCTTTTCTTTTCTTTCCTCCTTTTTTTTGTTCTTGTTTGTAGAAGTTTTTGGGGCCATGGCCCAACCCTTCCATACGCAGTGCTGTGCGGTTGGGGTCCGGGGCGGAGCCCCCGGAACTTCTTGATATCAAAGCCATTTAAACCTCGCAGATTGCCGCTATTTTAATCAAATCGCGGGCATATACAGAATATAGCTTTTACATAACACATTTATTCAAACCAGTTGCGTAATGAACCAAATATTTTGAGGGGGCAAAACATAGCAATGTGGGAAAAATTTGTAAAAAGTCGCCAGCATGCAAAGCGAGCTAGAAAAAAAATTGCCTATTGAAATTAAATTCTAATTATGTGATAGATTTTTCCTTATATTCAGCAAATAACACATTTCGTTGTTTCCATTCATTTCATTATACGTTGTCTCCTATAATTTCTTTTATTTCATCTTGGGTGTGGAACCAAGACCCCCCCCCCCCCGCGCCTGTATGCCAGTGATTGAACGTGATTGAATGGGGGCGTTATATAGAGCCATTTGAAGGTTTTAAATGAAGAGCCCCTACTGCGTGGGGTCTGGAACAAAGCCCCGGTAGCTTATTTGCATAAAATTTAGTACTAATGCTTATGGCACAATGTTGTATGCAGTCCATCTTTCTTCCCGCTCTTTAATTTCAATCATCGGCAGCCCGGTCATGTTATTTTTTTTTTTCTTGTCCCTTTTCTTTGTTTTCCAATTTAGCTTTTGAATAATAACATTCTACCTTCGTTTACCGCTATTGTTTGCCATTTTGTCTTCTTTTCATTTATTTCCCACCGTGCTAATGCATTACATAGGCCTATTTCGGAATGATTTGTTCTTTCTCAAATGTTCTTCTTTCGTACATTCTCCCGCTTTCCTTCCTTTTCCATTAAAAAAAAGTTTTTTCTTCGTTTTATTTTCACTTTTCCCTTTCCTCCTTTCCTTTTCCCCTTTCCCTTTCTTTCTCCCTCCTTTTTTTCTTTTTCCCGTTTTTTCTTTTATTTTCCCGGTGAAATCCGCCAGGGGGGCAACTTGCCCCCTGCCCCCCCCCCCCCCCCCCGCCTGTTACGCCACTGAAAATGATGCATTATTGAAGAACTGTTTCTCTGCATTGATACGTCTCGAAAAAAATGTATTACTGGCTTTGAAAGGTTACTCCTGTTTTTTTTTTTCATTTCATTCTGGGGAAAAGGGTCAAGGAAATAGTCGACGTTGAATCCTTGTCATAAACAATGCAATCAATCTTGTTCTGTTGTACATTAGGTCCGTCATCAAACCAGATCTCCAAACAAAATCAGTAATCAATATCCTGAGAGATCTCCATCTTCTACATTAAGGTAAATTGAGGAAACGCTAGCACCCGCAGACTCACCAATTATAATCTCTTCAAAGATCATGAACGCCCTGAGAGAAATAAATGAGCTTATACAACAAAAAACATATTTAAAGGGCCCGTGCAACATCTCTGAAAGTCCATTGTCACGTTTATGGTTGAATAAAGTGGCGTAATGAGCTAATGATTTTCAGGAGGCTAGACATGCAAATCCTCTGTAAAACTGCAAGCAAGCGAGCAAAACTTTTGACCTTTTTAATGCAAATTTCAATTTTGTGACAGATTTTAACATAATATTTAGAAAAACGTCAAATATCACCATTGGGGCCCGTTTCATAAAGGACTTGCAACTGTTGTAACTTTGCCATAATGGCAACTGCCATGGTAACAGGGCTCAGCAGCCAATTAAAATCAAGGTTACTATGGTAGTTGCTATAATGGCAAAGTTACAACAGTTGCAAGTCTTTTATGAAACGGGCCCCTGTTCTTTTTTATTCATGCGCGTAAAAATTTGGAGAACCACGACCCTCAAGCCCTCCCCCGATATGGACGTAAGTCAGTGCGGTTGGAAAAAAACACGGTTCTTCCTACTTCAATTCAGACAATAATTGATGGGTGAAGGAGAGACGGTGATATAAGTTCATTATCTGACTGAGATTATCTTCTGATAGAACAAACGATCCCTACCCTGATGACATTAAAGTTACTTTTTACTATATTGCGATGTCACTTAGGATATCGATAGAACAACCGTGTTTCAATCTACTGTGAACGTATTTACATTCCACTGTTTATTTTAGCACTAGGGTAACTTTGTGAGATTTTGCATAATTTGGGAAATGGTTTTGGCTATTGGACGGGAATGAAATGTAAAGAAAAAAAATACATGTATTTGATACTACAGCGAGCTGGTTGTTTTTACTGCTGTCGCACTAACTAGGTTACAGGGACAGCGTCACATAGGTTCAGAGGAAGCGCCGCCTCCGATCTCATTAATTTTCATGTGATTCCCAAATTAAGGGGGAACGGAAAAAAAAAGAAAAATAATTTAAAGGAGTGTGATGGATCGTGTTTCCACATAAATCAAACTCTTTTTTACCTTTTTTTTTATTTTGTATTATCATTTTTGGCGAGGGGGGCAAAAGCGCCACCATCTTGCCCCACCCCTTTCCCATAAACCCTTACTGAAATAGTATGGCACTGCCTCAGTTCCAACGTTAAAAAAATAAATGCCTTGCACTGCGGCATCGGTTAGATTGTATAGGTATATCTTTAACACTGATTAGTTTCATTATAACATGATACGATTGCACCATCTCCCGCGGGTCGAAAATCGAGAGACGAAAATGGAAAGGTACTCCTAAAACAACACAAAAAGGGCGTTTTCATACCTTCACCTTCGATGGGGATGCTAATACTGTGTTGTTTAGATTGACAAACTGCGAGTATTTTACCATCTCTTCATACTTCATACTTATGGACTGATATGTATCTTCATCTTAAGTATGCTTTGCTTTGCAATTCTAATTTGATGACTATTTCTTGGATTTTGCATTAATCCCATGCAGATTAAATTCCTTGGCGTTCGTTTTTTAAACAATCATTGATAAGGAAGGTGGTGATATAATCATTGGAAATGGGTAGATGTACAGTCATCCTCTAGAAATATCAAAGAACTGGAAACATATTCCTTTGAAATGAAGATGAATTAACCAACTAAAATAACTAAATTATTTTTGTTTTAGCTTATTTTTAGAATGTGCAAGATGTTAAAAATATTTTCACCTACAAACACTTGTACTAATTTATTAAACTGCTAATTCTAACATTGAAATGAGGAAAACACAGAAAACCGTCATGTAAGTCAACATTCATATGTTGACTGACTTCAACCCTTAGAATAAAGAGAACCAAGACTTTTGACTTATTGTTGCTTAATATTTAAAGACGTACTAACAAGAACCAAAACAAATATGTTCTCATCGCAATGAGCAGTGAGATCAGGAATAGTCAACAGTTTTTCACTATATGAAAAAAAAAATAAACACCTAGCAAGTATGAATATGCATTTATTATGCATAGTAATAACTGTTTAACCATGTTTATAAGCAATATCCCGATTCAGCAACGGCACGAGATATTTTGATAATAAATAAGACGGCCTAATTGTGTTAACTAAGAGGGGTACAATTTAGTATAATGTCATAAACCGCTCCTTGTTGTACTTCTTATTCCTCTTTAATTATATTCTTCCTCTTGTTTTTACCGCTTTAAAATCATATCGAACATATCGCCCACTGTCCCTCCCTTGCCCCATGCGCTTGCCTTACCTTGATTGCATTAATAAGAAATTAAGTTCTCAGATTTTTTTTTCAGGTCTGCACCTAACATGCCTATTTAATGAAATTGTATGTTTAGCGATGTCGCGCATTAAAGTCACAATCGCGGAATGAATGAGCTGCCATTAGGAACAACGTCGAAAGAGATGACGACGGGGTAGCTTTTCATCAACATTTTCGTCTGAAAAGTTGTCGGATCTGACAACTTTCCTTGATTTTGATTGACCGAGAAATACAGTTAATATGGTAACTGTCGGATAATTTCAATTTCCAATTTATTTTATTTCATTTTCAACAGAACAAAGTAATGTGGTCAAAATTGTTACAGTGAACTTATACAGACAAAATAAATTCAGGCATGTACAGTATATGATATTTATCTATAAGTAAAAGCAAAACAAAACAGAGTATTATATATAAGCAAAATATCATAACCATTTTAAAATAAAATTCTGAGAAAATGGAGGGATCCACTAAAAAGCAGTGCTTGCATTGTGTGGACCCCTCTAAATAATTATTTTAGAATTGCCTACGAAGACAGACACGAAGATGACAAAACAGGGAACAGCAAAAAAAAAAAAAAAAAGAACAAGAAACAAGAAAACATGGAAGCACACACAAGGGAAATTAAAATAAAAAGGGAAAATAGATAAATTGGGACTCGTCGGATAAATCGTCCGACAAGTCCTTTCATGAAACGCTCCCTTGGTGTTAATGGCATTCTTGAGACATTACTCTTGGGTTTGCGTACAATAAAGCTTATTACGCTAGTGGGCAGGCCCTTAGGCTATAGATCGCTAAGATTTATTTAGTATTTAAGAAGCATTCCTGAATATGTATGGAAGTCAAATTCAGGTAATTGATTCCAGATATCTCTCTTAAACAAACAAATGCATGGGCAAGCTACCTGCCCAAAAGCAACAAAAACGTTTCCAATAAAAATAAAGAAAGGTGATTGGAGCGAGAGGACGAAAATATAGACAATCGGCAGAGTTTCCATTTTCTGCGAATGACCATAATGCAAGTTTTCTTTTAGGAAAAAATCCTATCATTTGGTTTAGATTTCATGTGGATACACCAATACACACGTCAGAGGGTATAATAGACAGCTGTGACTGTTTCACCTGACTGCAGCTGTGGAAGCGGTTTCTTTTTATCGAAAGTAACCGAAAGCCTGGCGGTTTAACATCCTCTCCAAAGGAGCTAGTTTTATAATGCAATGTGACTAACCAGTCTCATCGGCTTCGAACCTGTGAAGCAATTTGAGAACGCCCTACTAACACCAGGGGAGCGTTTCATCAACATTTTTGTTCGACATGTTGTCAGATCTGACATCCTTCCTTGATTTTGATTGGCTGATAAGCAATGTTACTATGGTAACTGTCGGATAAAATAGGACTTGTCGGATAAAACGTCCTTTCATTAAACTCTCCCCTGAGCTGTCGTCACCCATTGGGCATCCAATCAAGGCAAGTTTGAAGCTCGGTACCCGATCATAACCATAATGTGTGGGCTTGAAACTTTTAATTCGCGTAAAAGGGTAATGATCACTTGACTTAGATGCATGAGGTTTTACACTTTTAAAGTGTCCAGAATCGCTTGAGTACAGCAGAGGGGAGCATGGCGTAGAGAAGAGGTGTAACGTGAGGTCTAAGTTTGCAATCTGATCGCCATGCTATCACTTCAATCCTCATTGTCTCTGCCCTGTAAGTTTTGAATATTTCCTGAACTGAAGAGAGCAGGTCCAACCGTGGTGACTGACATGGGATCGATTGCAGATTACATCAGCAGGTGACACGGCCGAGTGGTCTTAGGCGCGTGATATGACAAACGGAAGTCCTAGGTTCGATCCCCGGCCACGGCACTGATGTCCTTGACAAAGGCATTACAACAATACTATATTGAAATAACTATAAATTCTTTGGAGTTTGGATTTTACTTCATTAGAATGAAGGGTGTGCAGTATATTTTTGCACGATATTTTGTATGACTAGACGTCATCGTAAGACATGATATTATCTTCTTTTTTTTATACATTATTACTTCAAGTTCTGCTCCAATATTAGTCTGTGCAGACTCTTTATTACTTCTCATGTTGATAAAATACCAAGCTAAACAATATTTCCTCGCTTATGTCGTTTATTGTAAATAATAAGTGAATCCACCAACCACCTCCGTCATTTCACTACTTGATTTCACGGACATTGTTCTAGTCATCATAAAGTGATATGTTTTCCAAAAATAATTCATTATTATTTTGTTTATGCTTTCATTACCTTTTCTTTCTTTATAATAGCATAATTACGAAAGACCATTAGTGCCACGGAGAAAAAAAAACACTATTTCTACTAATCTGTAATAACAGATTACGGTATCTTTACTTATCTGTTTAAACAGATTAGTAGAAATACTGTAATCTGTTATTACAGATTATAATCTGTTTAAACAGATTAGTAGAAATACCGTAATCTGTTTCAGATTAGTAGAAAGTGTGGGGTTTTTTTCTCCGTGGCACTAATGGTCTTTCGTACTACAATAACCATGCATTTTCTTAAAACTCTTTGTGCGTGACCATAAACCTTGCCAGCTACTAGTTTTGATGAATATTCCAGAATTGGAATTGTAGTGGAAACAAAACCTTACAATAGTACTTCATGTTTAGTTGATCAATGCCTTGTAAAAAAACATTAAACTGAGATATAAATTGAGTGATCTCCCTGTCTGGGAATGCTATTACAAAGTCTGATCTTATAAATACCATAGCATAGATGCTGTTAACATGGAAATTGTATTTTAAAAATGGCTTTATGCGAAGATGGTATCCAGAAAACCCCATGCTCCCTTTGTAAATAAAAATGGGAGCTTAGTTTCATATCATAAATTTCAGCTGTAAAATGCATATCAGAATGTATACGATTTGGGTCACCACACAATCGTTCATTCATAAGAGAAAATAAACAACAAAAACAATTGGTTTTGTAATGCAGAGCTTCAGTGTTAAGAATGATCGTAGCTCCTGTATTTGTGCGCCATTCGGCCTTTTACTTCGAATTTAATCTCAATTCATCGCATGCATTGGGCATCAGATCAACTGGTTGGGATTTGTTGCCAACACGTCCTTCAGTATTGTTAAAGAACTCTGAAAGTTGTACAAATTCGAATTTCTTTGAATGACCTAGGGCGTAAACACTGGCAGACTGGGTATCTTACTTACGCCTTTGTCCATGTTATGTGTTTTTATGCTACCGCACGACTGTGACAATTTCCTGGTATCCAGGAAATGTCACCAATCTATCATATAACTAGTTGAAACTGATATGATATCCAGAGAAACTATTTTACTTGCTGAAACACTGATATCGTGACACTGCTTTCGATAGGTATTTTTTACGGTATTGTGGTACGATGATGGATTTCTATGTGTAGGAGGTTACATAATATTGTGTTTGCCACACGATTCTTTTTAAGAGTTTAAACTAAACCATTTTTTGTAGATTTTAGCATTTCATAGAGTGCCACCCCTTTGATTTTTCAAGTAGTGAAAAAATGAGGGAAAGATGAAAAATAATGAAGAATAGTATAATTTAATTTTTTTTTTAATATGACATCACTTTTAAATCGGCCCCCAACCAAAATTTGAAGAAAAAAATAAACGAATCCTGGCACCACTCCTGCAAAAGAGTTGTTGAGTTAACAAGCTATCCTGCAATTTAAAAACCAATTAGTCAAAAATTACTATTTACGTAATAGGATCAGCTGTTATTCTAGTCATATTTGACTATTTTCTAGTCGTATTTTACTAGAACAGAGTTATTGCTGACTAGAATATATGTCAGAAATGTGACTCAGTATCATTGATTGCCATATCAGTTGCACCCAGCTGACTACTGGTCTAGTCAATTTGACTGATTTGAGTGCAAGCTATAAAAATTTGAATATTGTGGACTATCATTAAGAAACGGATGGTTTCCATGACTTCAAATAGAGGAGGGGGCACAGGAATAGTTCTAGTTTATAGAAATCTTTATCTCCACATTTCTAGTTTTTACCCTGTGATTTTATACACAAAGGCCTATAATACAAACCGACATTCATAAATCTCCTCTATATCTCACGATGTGCGCGTGACTATGTCCCTTCCATCTTCGCAAAAGGGAAGTAGGAACATGACATAGCCTTGGGCCTTGGGCACTTTTTTGCACCTATGTCAGAGATGTCTTGCGACTCAAGTATCTCGATTCCTCGTACAGTGATCTAGAAGACAGGTCCGTGCCCTTGGCTGAAACTCTTAACAAATAATTCAGTTGCTCCCAAGACGATTTGCGAAGGGAAGAGTGTTTGTATTTGCTTGCGGCCAAAGCCGCCATAGGCTTTGCGAAATGTATTCATACAATCAATGAGACCCGCAATCCGCTTTAAAGTTTATTGGATTAAAGGAAAGCTGTCATATCCAGCTCCAAAAGTAGCAATATGTGGTTATTATCGTTCGGCACACGACTGAAAAAGGGTCAATGAAATTGAAAAAGCATATTCATCCATCTGCAATATTGCTTTGATTTATGAATAATAAAAAGGAATTAACAAAAAATGGCAGATGAAATCTAGAAAACCGTTTAATAGTAATTGGGCAGACCCGGCAGAGTATTTATACTATAAAACAACCAACAATTAAAAGGGCACTCCTTAAAGCTCATTAATATGTACATACAGTAACTGTTCTTAACATGCGTGCATGATGGGTGTGAGGGTCGGGTTATTAGTTATAAAGTATCGTATAAATATGTAATATACCATTATCATTGATATAAGTTTTATCCTTTGGGCATTCCATATAAATGTATTATGTATTCTATCATTCACTGATTCATATATTTTCTGAGTGACCCATCCCTACAAGCATACTGCTTCCATGGGCATCAAACTTGTACATGTACATGTATGATACTTCATTTGTATAAAATCTAATTTTTATACTTTGTAATGTTTTATATTCTTGATTTTGCATATTTTTTAATGGAAAATAAATGAATCCAATTAAATTCAATTTGCTTATTTCGATTTCATATTAATTGAACTGTCTTGATGTAGAGTTCAACACAATTCCGATTCACATAATTAACCTGGATAAATGTATCCTTTAAATGCTTTTTTCCCTTTCTTTTATTTTCTTTTATGCACTCTGCAATGTTGTGTTATTCCACACTATTGTCATCGTAAGATATCTGAAATATATTTTGAAACTAGTGAAAGCTAAATCATTTGAATATTACGGGCATTGTTTTTTAGATTTACATAATAGGCCTTCGTTCCGCATGTCACAACATAGCACCTTCCTTCTAAGGCTATATAAGAATACGCGTAAACGAAGTTCTCAGATATGCGCCAGCTGCAACTAATATTTATATATTAGAATGGAATACCAGAAATGTTCAAAGAGTTCGTGAAAATATTCTACGAATCACTGATGAGTGGAATATTGGCTCTAACGAGTGGAATATTTCTGGTATTTCATAAAATAAAGCCATCCAATATAATTATCATCTATCCACCCCCCCCCCCCCCCAAAGAGGAAGCAATTTGATATAACAAGTCTTATTACATTATGCCATTATCACTTCATAGGAGCAAATTTGGTCGTTGACATGCGACTCGCATGAAGTTAATTATGACGTCATTGAGCGTAGTTGCAGTTCGCTATGCTGCGCATTGATGTACGCGTTGTATATTTCACGCATTCGCGCACGCGCCCTTAACTGTTGAATATGCTTTCATATTCAATAGCAATTTTGTACAAGAGCCTATGGGATATTCGTCGGATTTCGGTCCTTTCTAGGGATACCCTCTGATACTGCAAGGGCAATTGATGCAGACCAAAATACGCGTTTCTCATGCATCGCTAGAACACTCTATATAGCTGATAATTGTCTTATTTCCTATTCCTTTTTGTCTCGCCTGCATAGCAGAGCGAGACTATAGGCGCCGCTTTTCCGACGGCGACGGCGGCGGCGGCGTCAACATCAAATCTTAACCTAAGGTTAAGTTTTTGAAATGACATCATAACTTAGAAAGTATATGAACCTAGTTCATGAAACTTGAACATAAGGTTAATCAAGTATTACTAAACATCCTGCCTGAGTTTCAGGTCACATGACTAAGGTCAAAGGTCATTTAGGGTCAATGAACTTAGACCATGTTAGGAAAATTATTTTCAAAATCTTAACCGAAGGTTAAGTTTTTTAAATGGCATCATAACTTAGAAAATTTATGGATCTAGTCCATGAAACTTGGACATTAGGTTAATCAAGTATTAGTGAACATCCTGCCTGAGTTTCAGGTCACATGACCAAAGTCAAAGGTCATTTAGGGTCAATGAACTTTGGCCAAGTTGGGGGTATTTGTTGAATTACCATCATAACTTTGAAAAGTTATGGATCTCGTTCATGAAACTTGGACATTAGGTTAATCAAGTACCACTGAATATCCTGTGCGAGTTTCAGGTCACATGACCATGGTCAATGGTCATTTAAGGTCAATAAACTTTGGCCGTGTCGGGGGTATTTGTTAAATTACCATCCTAACTCTGAAAGTTTATGGATCTAGTTCATAAAACTTGGACATAAGAGTAATCAAGTATCACTGAACATCCTGTACGAGTTTCAGGTCACATGACCATGGTCAAAGGTCATTAAAGGTCAATGAACTTTGGCCGTGTTGGGGTATTTGTTGAATTATCATCCTAACTCTGAAAGTTTATGGATCTAGTTCATAAAACTTGGGATATAAGAGTAATCAAGCATCACTGAACATCCCCTGTGAGTTTCAGGTCACAAAACCAAGTCAAAGGTCAGTTAAGGTCAATAAACTTAGGCCATGTTGGGGTAATTGTTGAAGTGCCATCATAACTTTGAAAGTTTATGGATAGAGTGAATGAAATGTGGACATGGGTGTAGTTTACAGTCTTAAGTCTTCGTTCAAATGTCATTTATGGTCAATGAACGGGGTATTATGTCATTATATGAATGATGTTTTTGTGAATAATTATTTTATAGTAGTTTTCAAAGTTAGCACTGCTGCTATATTAAATTGCGTAATGCAGGCGAGACTGCCAGAGGCGTTCCACTTGTTTCCTTCTTACTCTCACTCCTTCTGCACCCCCATCACCACCTTCATTCTCTCCCCCTTCAAATTTTCTTTTTACAGTGGCGTAACTACGGGGGGCATGGGAGGACGTGCCCCCCCCCCCCAATCGGCTGACAAAAAAAAGGGGAAAAAGGAGAAAAGAGGGAGAAAGGAAGAGAAACATAATCGGGAAGAAGAAATTATTGTACATTGTAGTGTTATATTATATTACGTTATAATATTACATAACTCGGAAATATTTTGCATAATTTTATGAAACACAATTTTCTCAGGGCATATATATGTGTTTATAATTCCTGGTGCTCGCATTGTCTGTTTAACGAGATATATAATCATGTTGTACTAAAACATCCTGTTTTCAAGTCAATACACACCAAATATACTTCCTCGCACTTCGAGTTATTATTCTTTTATGTAGTGACATGTGCTTATTTTTCATGACTACTTAAAGTGATTGCCCCATTTTAAGGTCTGCATAAAAAACATTTTCTGTTCATGCTTACGTTCGCATTAGTGGATTGGTGAGTATTATGTCTGCTCTTCATGAATTCCAAAAATCAGTCCTGAATATGTCTATTTTTCTGATCTGAATATCTAAAATTTTCAGCTCTCGCTTCGCGCTCGCATCATTTGGTTGTTGACATAGGTATGGTCTTAATTAATTCCTACAAACATGCCTTAGAATGCGCCTCTTCAGGTCTGAATTTCCTAAATTTTCAGCTCGCGCTCGCAATATTTGATTAGCGAGAAGCTATATATGATAATCATGATCACAATGACTTCAAAAAGTGCTTCATGTGTTTAGATATAATTCTAACAAAATCAGCGAGCGCTTGGCACTCGCATTAGATGACTATCGTGAGATATGTATACTCTTAATGGATTCCTAACAAATAGTCCTTAAACTGTCCCTGTTTTGGGTAAATAAATACAAAAATTTCAGCTCGCGCTTCGCGCTCGCATTGTTGTTTAGCGAGACAGGTACGATCATTATTACAAAAATTTGCTTATAATGTCCCCTTTAGGTCTGAATATCAAAATTTTCAGCTCGCGCTTCGCGCTCGCATTATTTAATCAGTGAGATACATATCCGTCTAATGGCACAGTCCTTAAAATGTCTCTTTTTAAGTTCAGTATATATACCTGGGAAATGAGCGTGCGCTCACTAAGTGACTCAAAATGTTTTATGGTGCCCCCCCCCCCCCCCCATGTCGTGACCCACGGCACGCCACTGTATTTCCATAGTTGATATTTCTTGGCTTGTTTGTTTTTCTTTTCTATTTCTTCTCTTATTTTCTTTTTTTTTATCCTGTTTATTTTGGGTAAAATGATGTCACTCATTTTTTGTATCTTTAATGTTGTTTGTACATATTGTTTTTTAATGTACTTTCAAATTGCCTGTTTGAATGTGTATTATCCAAATGCTATTTTGTGAAGTGTTCTATTGCATTTTTTAATGGACTCTGATATCCATAATGGGTTGTTGAGAAAATGGAATAAGCTTTCAAACTTCAAAAACCTTCAACTTTCAACTTTCAAACTCACCAGTACCAACACATGTAAGTCGATGACATCAGCTCATACGGGCTTTTGTTACAGTACTCATGTTGCCATGGTTAAGCACGCCTTTTTATGCATGAGTCCACTGTAAGTTTTGGAAATTAGTCCCCTGGGTTCAATTACATGGGTACTCGGTTCGGTGCGAGAACCCTTGTAGTATGCACAGCAATGAGTCTTATTAGAGCTTACTGGTGTGAGGTAAGGATTTTTTTTGTAAAGTTCCATAAGTGGTAAAGCAACTTTTCGTCTGAGCAAGGATACATTTATCCCTCAGGGGTACGAATTATCGCGATTGCTCTTCAGATGAATTAGATTTTCGACAACGGTTTTAATAATCATGAGTGGCTAAGAAGACTTATCATGAACAGAGGACACTCTTTTAAGGAAACGTTCACTCTATTAAAGCGCATATTTATTTGAAAGACCGAACCTCAAGCATACGCTGAAATGGCCTATGATATATGATGTATGAAAAAGTTCACATCTTCTCTAGATATTGAAAAGATGGCTTGACTTCCATATTAATATGATTAAATCGAGATTTGCATCTTTATAATCAAATCTACAAAATCAAGAAAAATCTTTTTTTATATTTACATAATAAAGTATTTAAAAAAATGAATGAATTTTTGTGTGCGTAATATAAAGTACTTCATTTGCATATCACCTGTTATCTACACATCTCAGTTTTTTTTTTAATTCAACAAAATTGCAAAATATATATGTAATATATTTTCTTTTATTTCAAATCAGAATTTTATGATTTTCAGGATTATTTGATGTTTTTCATTTCAATTGTATCTATTAACTATTAAGTAGTATAGGTTTGGTTACAATTAATTTGACAGCACAGGGTTAGACCAATGAATATATAATAGTCATTAATCTTTTTGAGAGCAAGTCTTATGAATAAGTAAAATGAAAAATAGTAATATAATAATCTACCCAAGGTTGCCTCTTTACCATTAATGGACTGTTCTAGAGATACCTGCATAACATAATATGTTGTTATCCCCCTTTTACATTCTTAGATGCCGAGTGCCGGGCTAAAAGCCAGATTGCCACGTTTGTCCTTGTGATTGAACCCACAACCTCCCGTTATTCTTCTATTTTGTACACTTCAGGTAACACTCTGAAATGTAATTATATCAATGCATGAATATTCACTTAAGCGAATTTACTCCATAATAGTAACATAAAACTTTTCAGTAATGTTTGGGGGCTCGTGAAATCGATCAAAATGTTTGAGCCTTTATCAAATCAACATTCATTATACTGATGGCTTGCACAAATATTGAAACATATGAACATAACATAATAAGCCATGAATTAGCCCATGCCCATGGCGCCCAGACATACTGTTGTCAAATGTGTTATTCGAATTACGGTTGCTCTCGCGATGTGACGTCGAAATTTTATTTTGATTACCCCTTTTCAGCTCCCTTTTATATAAAACCTATTCAATCATACAGCACTAGAATTAGGTGGAAATTTGAGAGGGTGTATGTGTGCCTGTGAATGTGCTCGTACTCCTGTAGGGTGTGTGTGTGTTTTACCTTGAAATACTGGGCTAAAGGATGCTAGTATTATAAATATTACAAAAAATACTCAAAGTAAAGTTTATTTTACATCTAAAAACAAACAAGATACACTACAGCGAGATCAATCAATCAAATAATCACATAATAACGGAATAAAATAGCAATTAATATTGTGAAATGTGGACAAACTAACAAAGACAACAAAATGCATACATGTAAAGAAATTTACACAGGGTTACCTCTTTACCTCTAAAGGACTGTTCTCCCAGAGGGCCCTGCATAACATATTTTGTTGTTATCCCCCTTATCCATTCTTAAATGCCGAGCGCCGGGCTAGAAGCCAGATTGCCACATTCTTAAGTCTTTGTGATCGAACCCACACGCACACCTTTCCGTTACCCTTCTTTTATTACACTTAAGGTAACACTGAAAAAATGTTGTTATATCAATCATGAATATTCACTTATAAGCGGAGTTACCTCACAATAGGAATACAAACTCTTCAGTAATGTTTGGGGGCTCGTGAAATCGATTAAAATGAATGAGTCTTTATAAAATCAGCATTCATTATACTCATGGCTTGAACAAACATATGAACATGATGGGGCTATAATAAATCGTGAATTAGCCCATGTTCATCGCACCCAAATTTAGCATTATCAAATGTGTTAATCGAATTACGGTTGCTCTCGCGATGTGACGTCGAAATTCTATTTTGATTACTCCTTTTCAGCTCCCTTTTATATAAAACGTATTCAATCATGATTGCAAGCACTCGAATTAGGAGGAAATTGAGCGGGATAATGTGTTCACTCTGTGTGTGTTTGTGCGCCTGAAGGGTATATGTGGGTTTTACCTTGATATTACTGGGCTGAAGAATGCTAATATCATAAATATTACAATTATTTTCAACTTCTTTATTATAATACAAGAAACACATCCGCTGATTTTTTTTCTCAGATGAAAAAATATAATTCTCACAAATATATATCATCCTCATCTAAAAAATATGGCCAATATTGCCCCCTGTTTTGTACAGGATTCCTCTGGGCAAAGCCCGGAGAGGGCAACATGGCAAACGTTTACCTCGTTGATCTCGCATTGGAAGTTGCGAGCGAAATATGACTTCTTTTTATCTCCTAAAATGCCTTGTATAGGTAATAATGCAATTTATTTTCAACTTCTTTATTATAATACAAGAAACATATCCGCTGATTTTTTTTTTTCAGATGAAAATAAATATTTTTCCGGTTATCATCCTCATCTCTTTTATACCCATTTCCCTCTGGGTCTTTTTTGTGATGTCTATTTGATTTTCTTTTAATGTATTTTCTCTGTCTCAACTAATATTTCCCTTTTCTCATTTTTTTCCGAATTGACAAGGGAAATGAATAAAGCAGTACAATCCATGCAGCAAGAAAACAAACAATACGGAGAGTGTGTAAGAGGCAAAGTGTTCAAAATTAAAGCCGTATACTTCGGCATTAAGAGGGGATACGTAATTATCTCAATCAAAGTGTTATTTCCTCAATACCCATAATGATTTTCGAACTAATTTTCGGCGACGTAGAACCATTAGCAATGGCTTTCTTATAGCTTTTTAGATGTCATGTTCCATTTGCTCGAATATATAGGCAATGCTAAATTTCCCCATATGGATTAAGCGTTAATAAAGTTCATTTGTAGAATGTCAAACTTGATTGAGGAGTATTATTGACGTAGCAGGTCGGAAATCATTCTAATTTGATGTCAGACAAGGGCAAATGGGACAGGATTTATCAAAGTGCAGGACAGCAAAAAGTAAAAATAAAAATGAAACACTTAAAAAATAATGCCCCCAAAATTTAAGGATTTTACATGATGATCCAATTTTGAACTTATTTATTGTAGATTTACCGTATAGCAGGCAATGTGCAATAGGATGTCACTTTCTATCATGTAATCATTTGTATAGGATAGCATTTGTGATTGCAAGAAAAAAAAAGAAATTCAAAGGCAATATAAAGTGACATAAGGGAAAAAATAACCATAATGAGATTGCATCTACGTATTTTGATTGAGAAGCTACAAAGAAAGCTTCGTTTTCGTCCCCTAAAACTTGATCTGCTAATCGAATTGACATTGACATTGGAATCGAGCACTATCAGTTTCTTTACATGCTCTAATTCAACGATGAGCTCAGGAAGGGGTTGTAAAGTTTCCCTTTTCCCGGGGGATAAAAAATTCCTGTTATATAGAAGGATGGGTTCAATGCTGGTCATCGACGGAACAATAAAAAAAAAAGAGTCGAATAATCTCGATTATTGAGATATATTTCCCTCACCCCCCCCCCCCCACACACACACACCACCACCACCACCATGGGAGGTGATCACGAGGATGATAATCAGCAACCTTTGGGAGAAGATCATCCCCCTTCCCCGACCAAGAAACTCACGAAATCGCCGTGCATGAGCACACACACACACTCTCACCCCCCCCCCTCCACACACACACACACACACCCGCACACACCCGCACACACCCTTGACAGCATAGCTGACCGCTCTGCTTCACATCAAGCATGATTCCCCCATAGACAAAATAATTTGATATTGTCATTTGATTTCCCTTGATAATGTCATACAAGTTGCCCTTGCAGTCTTCAGTTCCCGTGGATGCGAATGAAGTGTATCGATTAGATTCGATTATCTCTGTCAGACCCAGATCTCTTACGCCATCTATCGACTTTCATCGCATTTAAATCGAGTTATTCGCGCATATAGGTGAGATTTTGACATCGTAAGAACTAACTTCGTTCTTTTAGATTTGATTTCAAGTTTCAAATTCGTTTCAATATTTGTCATTCAAATATTTCGTTTTTAGGTACTTTTTGAAGGACATATTCTTTATCGTAGTGATTGGCTTTGAATTATAGTTATTTTTTTTTGTTTACTTAACCGTTATTTCAATTGGCATTTCAACATCAAAAGTCAAAGGGTGTATACAGAAAATACCCCAAGTATGATATTCTAAAAAACAAGGAGTAACGGAGTAACGAACCTGGGAAAGAAATGGAAGACTAACTAAAAAGCTCAAGTGATTTCCGTCCCGACCCCGACATGTATATCACCGCATTGCAAGATCCATAAATGGTTTCATCAATAATATTCATTCACTAATACAAACATCTATTAGTTCGACGTCCGATTCTTTGAACTGTCGAGGAAGTTTAAAGCCTGTAACATGTATTATTTTTCAAAAAAAAAAAATATTCGTTGCATTCCAATTGTCAGAATTAAAACAAATTACTCCCGATGACATGATTAGGACCCCATGCACTGGAAATAAGCTTTCGAGCTTTCGTGGCTCATCCTGTGCAATCATGTTGTTTTAATGCTACAGTGGGAGGTGCGATAGCTCAGTCGGTAGAGCGGGGCATTCGTATTTCGGGGACCCGGGTTCGATTTCCACTTGATGCGCTAATGCCCTTTGGTAAGGCATTCGTCCTCATTATCAGGTCCCTCGGATACAACCTAAAGCCGTCGGTCATCTGGTTGCTTGCTTACAAGCAGTCATGCTTTCTTAGTAATCAGGTAAAATAGAATCACTACCATTATTATATGTTGTGGTGACTTGCCAAATAAAATCAATCAATCAGTCAATCAATCAAACTAGCACCTCTTGAGCTTGGAATGTGACTGAATTCCTGGATGTAGTCTATAAACTTATGTGAAAAATACTAGCATTACCAAGAGAAGTCGATACGTTGATTTAAGTTACCTAACTAACATTTTTTAATATGCCTACTATAAATTGTTTATTTACAATTGGTCTAATGCCAATTCCAATTCAGTTTCGTTTAATTACCAACTTGTTGTCCATCATTAGGTCTACCATCAGTACGTTCATCATCCACAGGGTCTAAATGTCATTTTGCCCCCTCACCATTTCGTCTAATAACCAGCTGGTCCAATATTAATTTAGTCCATATTCCAATCGGTCTAATTGGGCTACATGTACACGTAAGTGTTAATTGGGCGAAATGAATGAAAAGAAAATGGGTATTAAACCAACTGGTTATGAGACGAAACAATCATAGGCGAAGTGGTGACTAAAAGAAGTGATTATTGGACCAAATTACTACTGGACTAAATGGTTGTCAGACGACATGTAGATGGACGGGAGGGAATTAGACTAAATGAAGGTAGACCATGTGATGGGTGGACGGGTTTGCAATAGACGAATTGGCAATTTACCATACTAATCAGTAAAAACGATGATTAAAGTGATTGGTTAACATTGGTTTGACTTTTTAAAAATCTGAGCTAGAAGGTCACACTTGTCACCTGTGTCTGTGATATGTTACAAAAATGAAGCCCAGAAAAAATTGCGTTCGAAAATAATTATTTAGTGCTTCAAAAATTGAAATATAAAGTGACCGAAAACACCATCTTAATTTCATCCCATACACCATACACTATTTAGGCGTCTATAAGACGCCTATTTACAAAATCGGGGTTTGTCTTGTAGTTTTAGCTTTTCATTCTCAATAATGGTTGTTTTCAGGGTTTATTAGTTCTAATACATGCACTTGTACACATGTTTCATCTTGGTTTGAGAATTATTTTAATCGGCTGCTCACAAAGTTAAACAATACCTTTAAACGGTCACTGAACTCATGTGTGTTTAGAATATTGACATTACACAGTCCAATAATCCAGGCTTTAAAAGAAATATTAAAGTATTATTGTATTACAGTGCACCGGACACAGTAATATTGCCAATAATATTGACGAAACAGTAATATACAAACAAATAGTACCTAATTGCTTCTTGACGGATATAACTTGGGATTATCTTTGTTTCAAACAGCATGCGCTCATGATGGATGAGGTAATCATTCACAATCAATTTGTCTCGTCTTTGCTCATGCGGCGCAGAACTGATTCAAGAACAAAGTAAATGTTAATTGCGCTCATGATGAATGAGTTAATCTGTCTCGTCTGTCTGTGGTCATGCGGCGCAGAACTGATTCAAGAACACCGTAAATATATTGATAATGCCCCCGTCAAATGACAATGAACAGCTGGGAGGTCTTTCTCGAAAAATTGGTGGTTTCGGATCTGACGAAATATTGCCAATTCGTCGTTTGTCCAGAGTCAAGGACGAAACTGCTGTTATTATTCACCTATTGTATCGACAAAAACTTGGTGGTTGCTCTTTGCCTCGAGGGGCATTGGGCAATGCTTATATCCGCTCTGCGTCGCGGTGCAAATGCAAAACCTCATATACTGTACAACGTATTTCGTTAGGGGCACGACCGTAAGGGGAGGTAACCTTTTCCTCAATTTCTGAATACAAAGGAGTAATTAAGAATCCATGACCGTGACGTACCTCGAAATCCTCATCATCAGCAGCAAAATATTTCCTGACAATAAAAGTAAGGGTCATCATGATTTGAAGAAGTATTTACCAGTCAAAAAATGTTCGAACAAGCGAAATAAGTCAATGGTCTCCGATTTACGGTAGCCCCCCCCCCCTCCCCATACACACAAGCACACATCTTCCAGGGTGTGCTTGTAAATGATGATAATGATCCGGAATCCCCCCCTCCCCCATAAACTTTTTTCTTAATTTCAACTTTACCCTCTTTGTATGCTGTGTAAAAATAACAGCATAGGTCTTTTCCCAAATGTGGCGAGTCGTTTGTCAGCTCGTGTAAACACATCCCATATCATAATCAAAGATCTGCAATTAATTCAGAGAGGGAAAAGCTGACATTCCTAACGTTACCGAATTCAATAGATTCGCTACACGGATATTTCCATTCATTTATTTCGCATAATTGCACGTCATATTACGGAATACAATATTCTATTTACTTGTTACGTTGCAGAGGCAGGCGATGTAATCGCTTACAACACATGATATGAGCTTAAAGGTAATCTTTAGTAACCATGGTAATTGAAAGAACAGGAATATTAGGTATTCAAAGAAGAATAATCAGATTTAGAAGAAAATAAAAAGGAAGAAGGAAAATCTTAGGGAAAGCTGGGAAGAAAAATGAAGAAATCAACGTTGGCTAATAAAAATTAATATTAAATTTACCAATATCGATGATTGATTAAATAGATACCCGTAGTGGAAATCGAAGTAGTAGTTATAGTAGTGTAACATGACCGTTTGTACACTCCAAAATCATAAACTCTTGCACTTCAGTCTCCTATGCTCTCCTGTAAATTAAATCTCCAAAGCTCTCCTTACTTTAATTAAACTAAAATTATTAAACTGAAGATAGGGTGAACACAGAATAAATTAGAACTTAACACGATGAAGTCCAGATCAGCACTGACTTTACTTTCCAATCTAATCTTCTGGGAAGTTCTGCCAATGTATATACCACATTGGATAATCATAGAAATCAACCAATCAAATACAAGGAAAATGGTATGAACTATGAAATTAACTAACCCTTGTAAAAAATAAGAACCAATCAGAGAATAGAGAAGGGTGATTATGAGTTAAACTGAATCCTAATGAGAATTAAACAATAAGACCATGTGGAGTGGAAAGCTAATGGAAAACCAGGAAGCATGACTGAGGGGAAACTGAATGAAAGAATGAAATGCAATGAACCTGTGCTGCTATGTGAGATGTATTGTGGAGATGGAATGAAAGATGAGATCATGACAATGTATGTGGATTGTGAGGATGGAAAGAAGGATGAGATGAGTTGGAATGGAAATAAACAAGTTGAATGTAAACAATAAAGTATGGAAAGCCAAATGTAAGAGTACAGATTAAATATATAAACCTAACAAAATTTACTGTTACAGTAGTAGTAGTAGTATTAGTAGTAGTAGAAGTAGCAGCAGCAGTAGTGGTAGTAGTAGTAGTAAGAATAGTAGTAGTTGTAGTAATAGTAGTAGTAATAGTAGTAGTAGTAGTAGTAGTAGTAGTAGTCGTATTAGTAGAAGTGGTAGTTGTAGTAGTAGTAGTAATAGTAGTAGTAGTAGTAGTAGTAGTAGTAGTAGTAGTAGTAGTCGTCGTCGTAGGAAGAGTAGTAGTAGTTGCAGCAGTAGTAGGAGCAGGAGGAGTAAAAGTAGTTGCAGCAGTAGTAGGAGCAGGAGGAGTAGAAGTATATGTAGTATAGGTTTTCCCGGCCAATTTCGACAATATATCATTCGATTAAATTATTTAGCATTCAAATTCCAGCAATTTATGCTCCACCATTTTTCCCCGTGCCTCAATTTAAAATTTTTAGTGTTCGTTTATTTTGTTATTATTGGAAAAGGCGAAATAGTCATTCAAATTAGCTTTCTTTTGAATCGGTTTGACAATATGACAGCAGTCATTCAATTTCGCAAAGTATGGCTCGAAAAAAGGAATTATGTGTGTGATCGCGATTTCATTTTCACCTGTAAGCAATCAATTTTGCACTACGCCGGCCAAAAAAGACAACGTATATAGTGATCGAATACCCCCCCCCCCCTTATATTTACTTTATTTCTTTCTTCCATTTGTACATTCATATATATTTTTATATTAAGAATATATCTCTTTTGTTGTCTTATTTTTTCATCTTCTTACATAATGTTTTTATAGACTTTATTTTATTTTGAGGGCGTGTGTCTCGTTTTTTAAGACTCTTTTTCGTTTTATGTAAACATAAATGGGTGTGTGTTTTCTTAATTAAACTTGTCTCCCATATATTTCATCCGTCGATTTTCTGGCCATTCAAATATTTGGACAAATACGCATATATACGTCTGGGAATTATGGTTGATCCACGGGGTGCTCTTATCAAGCGGTACATAGCGTTCACGAGCTGCAATTAATGCTGTTTGGTAAAAACTTTATTAAAAAAAAATAGCCTCTCTGACTTTCTATTGGGATCTATCTGCTAAATGTTCATGAATCCCAATTTTGTCATTTCGACGCTCTTGATATTTCAATACAAAGTAAATAGAATCAATTGACCTGGGCGGAAATCCAGAAAGGGGGAAGGGGGGTTAAACATTAAGAAGATCAAATTGTATTGTTTATTACATCACCTGTAGTTTGGATAGCGAAATCAATGCATATTCATTGGAACAATTTGTCTTTTCCATTTTGGACACCTCTCTCCCGTTAAAATAGATTTATAATGCTAGGGTAAAATATGATCTTATTTACATAGTTTAGCCATGTCACATGAAATAAACATGGAAAGCAGAAAACAGAGACACTTATCGACACATTGCATGAAATGTGAAAAACTTCAAGAAATTACAAAAGCGTGAAATTGATCGCTTCCTCCCACGACGTAACACGATTTTAATCAGACTGATGTTTCGACGAATTTGAATGCTGGTAAGAGGATAACTAATTTGAACATTCTTAGTGTTAGTTTGTATTTCAATTATAGTTAATCACATGCTAAAGAAATACAAATGAATTTGCTTTTTAATTGTTGATCCATTTGTCAATCAATTTCGCGTGAAATCGAACCGAAAATATCTATATTCCGATGATAGATCTACGAAGATTGCCGGGAAAACCAACAATACTATTATAGTAGAAGTAAAAGAAAAAAAGAAACATTGTCTTCGTGCGTTATTTTCATAATACTGCATTTTCTGTCATTTTCATTGTAAAGAGGTGATAAATCTGGTTTAGTTTTTTGTTTTTGTAATGGTGAATCAAAGAGTAATATTTTCTTGTCTTTATTTCGTATCATGTTAATATCTGGACAAAAAATAAAAATAGGAAATATAACAACAATGAGTATATACATTTTACTTCGTTCGTGTTTGAATACGTTGAACAGCTTAAATCCTTAGATGGTACTTCATGAATCTGATAAGTAAAACTTTTGCAAAACATATTAGTCAAGAATCAAGATGAGAAAAATATTTCAAATACGTCATTACTTACTCAGAATCGAACAGTATGCAAATAGGTGACGAGTAAATTCCATTTTCTCTTATTTCTAGGCCAGAAATGAAAGTAGAGTTGTCGTTAAATCCGTGTAAATATTATTCCAAAAGTTGGAGTTGGCGTTTTCCAAACCACAACCAGTCACTGACGAAATGAGCTATTGTTGGAATGAGAAGCAGTACCACATCTTTATGTGTACTGTATAATCATGTGTTTGCACATGGCAACACGCACGTTGCTAGTAACCGATGAAAAACACCCATTTCGTAGAGTTAATCTATCCAATAGAAATCACTATTTGAAGAACAATCGACCTAAAAACCAGATGCAGGTTTGAAGTTAGAAAATCTGAATTCGGTGAAATGGCTTACTTAACCACTTGTATCTTCCCCTCCGTTCGAACAAATAACCACTATCTCTGAGTTTAACTAGCGGCAATTTTAGCAGTTCAACGCTCGGTTAATATTGCAGGATTATGATGAATAATTGCGCACTAAAAAAAACCATCCATGTCAAAGCAAAGTTCGGTAAATCTTCAAATCGCGGCAAAAGTGCATTCGGATCGGGTATGGGCGACATGGGTGAAACAAGTGATGATCAAATTCCCAAGATAGAAGGGATGTGTGATACTCCCCAGGTGGAAAGGGGCCCAAGTGGAAGTGGTAGAGTCGGCATCGACAAAAGATAGGATATTGGAGGTGTAAGGAGACGCGTCAGCAGTGCGGTGGCGAGGCTTGAATTTAGAGATGAGAGTTGTCGGGAAAAGCTCTGCGTGTCGAGGAGCGTAAGTGTTTGCCGCCCTCTTATGGTGGCACGTGACCAGATTCCGGGTCCTGTGGAAACCTTGCATCGAAGCCAACATATGTCCCATTCAGAGTATAATAATGGGTCATTTTGGCTTTGAAATACATGGATGGACATTATTCAGAAACATTGTAAATATTTAGAACGTATTAGATAGTACCATCCATAGCAGCACTGACGATAAATTATTTGGGGGAAATGTCGCAACAGCTACGCAGACACTATCTGGAGCATAGAGAATCTATTGTCAAATACCCTTCATGGCAAAGGAGTCTTTCTCTTCAGCTCTGAAACCTCGGACGAAACTGTGCTTCCGATTCACCGACCCTCGACAAAGACTTCATTGTGATTTGATCTGCATTTTGCAACACAATTTTGTTCTCCTGTAGGATTCATTCCGCATCGCTGTGCGAAAGCTCGCTACAATGTGTCACAGTGGCTGCGGAGGGTTTTGAAAGTGGCGAGAGGTGCTGAACCAAATGTGGGAACTGACCATGCCAAAACAAAACACAATTAGATATCATTAATATTATTTCTAACGGTTTAATTAAAAAAATGCACCCCGGTTCCATAACCCATGTGTTAAAACTCATAAGCATATTATTCGTCGAATTGTTGCAGATTTTAACTTCATTGTTAAATTTTGATTCTTGATTGCTAAAAAATTTCAAACTTTTTTTTTCTTTAGCTTAGACACAAATAAAAAACATCTTCATGTCTTTATCTCCAAGCGTGATATTCAGAATGATACTGTGATTCGTTAAATATTACTTAAAGAAACCAAGTCAAAATAAGGATTACTGAACAATGAAAATAAAACATAAAAAGGGAAATAACATGAAGTTAGGTGATTTGCGTATTTCTTCACAGTCTGAGAGAGATAGCAAAAAAGGGGATTGTTAAAGAAAACGGTAGGTGATGATTCATTGCTTTATTTGAATGGTAGATTGATTTTGTGTGGTAAACTTTCGAAGTAAAATGTGTAATTTCTTCAAAGAATGTAAAATATGTTTCTTCAACTCATGCTGGCGCTCTTCCACTATCCTGAACGAAGCTATATTCATTTCTTCTGATAACCAGCTGCTGTGTTTGGGGTTCATGGCTGCTGTCGTCAAAAATAATATGGACCTTGGAGAATCATGGTGATATTTATGATCACTCTGATGCACTCTGATACATTTGACAATACACAGGCAAATCGTGACTTAAAGGCCACAGCACACCTTACGACTATTCGCGATCCGAATTTGGAACAAATCTCATTTCGCTCATTTTCTGAAAATGTGAATAGAACATAACATTTTATTTGAGGTTAAAATTAATTGAAAGAATACCAATATAACCATTTTGAAAGATTGCAAACCTTTATTTTGGAGTAAAGGCCAAATTAGTGTCAAATCGTAGTCAATCGTACGACTGCTATGACGTCATTACGACTAGATATTAAATTCGTGTTTATTCTAAGAAAGATGATAGCATAGTCACATATATGAACATAGGTATTTGTACGATGATTTCGAACATTACGCAGTAAGATATTCCAAGTCTCAATATTAGCATCAAATTCTACAACATTTTATTCTTAATGCGCCGCTAAAATGCATTACCTGATAATAATACTGCCTTGAGTGCTTCGAAATGTGAACATGGACACGTAAAAAGCTTCGTTTTAAGATTTAGCACCATCTCTATGCCGTGTCTTCATTTAGTTTTCTGACTTAAGGCATTTTGAGCACTTTTGAGCACCCGCCATATACCGACACTTGGTTATACAAAAATAAAGACCAACGCTTAATCACCAACCCTGTCATCTTTAACGATGTTATATAAATCCATTCTTTTCAGAGTTAATGACCGTGAACGGATGCGTATCGAACTCCTTACTAGGTAGCAAAGTCATCACAGAGCACGCAAATTGCTAATGATCAGCCTACCCTTCGGGGAATTAACGAAAATGATTAGCTGACTGTGAGATAAATTTGCTTCTAGCCGATTTGAGATTAATAATATTGCTGAAGGTAACTAAAATCGGTGAAGAACATTTTGCATTATGGGTATTTTCGAAGTATTACACTGTAGTCTAATGCATAAATGCATGAATAACGTGGGGAGTTGGTTCATATCTACTCCAGATAATACCAGTGATTATCGCAACATAAGGGTATTGGTGATTGTGTGATGATACATTCGAAGTAGAGATTCTGTGTCTTTACAATGCATGTCGTGATTGGATAGATTTCTATCACGTGACATGTGGACGTTCACTGTTTTTTCGCACGGATAAAGGTCAGGAACTACATTATTTCTGTGGGTGCGCGCAAACTTACTGGGGGAATTCCCTACGACTTTGGCCTACGTTTACGTATCTTTGTTAAGGGAGGGATAGTGCTCACGTTATAGTAATTCCAGTTTTGATTTCAAGTTATAATTTACTTTAGATGGATTATATGCAGTTTATGTGGCTTAGCAAATGTCTTCCTTTATCAGACATTTGCTCGTTTTGTGAGAGATTTAGTTTCAGTGTCTGCATAACGATAACGCGTACCCCCTTCTGTCGCCATCAATCAATATGCGGTGTAAGTCATTTTCATATCAAAAATAGATATTGTAAATCAAATCGTACATGGGGATTTAATTCATTTAGAACCACCACATAAATCGTTTAACACCCCCCCCCCCCCTCCAGAAAGTGTGGGGGAAATCGACACCTTTAGATGTGTTGGTGCGAGTGTTGTCTTGTCCAATTTCTTTTCATTGAGGAATGGACAAAGAAACAGGGGAGAAGTAGAAGACGGATGAGAGATAACAAGATGAAGAGGGAGAAAGACAGACAGAGAACGTAAGATGGAGGTATTGGCCCCCACACTTTACGCAATCCGTTTTCATAGCCCATGATGAAATACTTAATTATTCCCTTTCGTGGCGAGAATGAAAAAGAATATCCCTCCGAAATCTTGTTCTGTGCCTCAAAAGCCAACCTCTTGATATCGACTACTTCGTATCATTGCTGATACATCGCAGTATCGGGATTACCCCTGGGCAACGTAATAAGTAACTCTGCTGCCCCTCGAAGCGATCAATATCTCTCCCTCAGAAAGAAAGCTCCATAAAATAAGATGGATTAAAATGGATTATTACAAATCAATGCCTAAATAGTCCAAATAAAGGCCGTGATCACAAGCCAAGATGCTTTCGAAAGTGTGGAGTTTGTTCGACTTATCCTTTCTAGAAAATTTTGACAGCATTTGATTTACTTTCTGACATTCCCTCTCTCTACATAAAACTACATTTTCACATATTTATGAATATTCGATGGGAAAGTGCGAAATGCGAAAGAAGATGATATTTCTGAAAGAAGAGGGAAGTGTATTTTATATTTACCTCTGTTTTATAGGATGTGGCCATTCACGTCAGTACGTTTTCATCAAATTTTGTTTATTGAAATATGTACCTATCAATTGTTGGCTAAAACGAAACTGCATGCAAAGTAAATAAAGCTCATTTTATAACCAGCAGTTGGTCGGTTCTTTCTTAACCAACTTTTGAGTTGATTGAAAATTATAATTAAGAAAGAATGATAGAGCTTAGTGGAAATTTCAAAATCTCATCTGTTTGTGGGGGCTAACACATCGTAAGACATGGAAATCTCCCAAATTTTTTATTCACAAAATGAAAAAGAACATGAATAAAAAGAGAAAACAGTATTTTTAGACGTTTAAATATTTCACGATCCTATCATACCTATATTTTCATTTAGAAGAAAAACAAATGACTGAGGGTACCTTCATACATGTAGATCACCCCTTGCTCCCCTATGAGAAAACATTCTGACACTACCCCCCCCCCCACACACACACACCCACACACTTGCACTAAAAGGAACTAACGATACTCTTTGGGTTTGTGTAACTTAGAATTACAAATATGTGATTTGACGGTTTATACATTTACAAACGATGTTAACTCTTCTGAGCAATTTCCCCAAATAAATGACATTCATTTCAATTCTTTTATTGTTTATCTGTCAGTCAGTTCAAATTTACAATGATCATGGTGATGGTTCGCTATACATATACACAATTAAATTGTACAATACAACACTATGAAATCGAAAAGCAGAGCTTCATAGCCCAGGGAAACGGGGATGATTGGGTATTATTCTGCATAGGCATCACCCCCTGGAATTCTGACAGGTGTTAAAAAACGGAGAAACGTAACAAAAATGACCTATATTTTGTAGTGAAACCCCTTTTTCGTTTTCTTTTTTTTCTTTTCAAATTTCTCGGGACAAAAACGACCTTCATCTTGTAGTGAAACTTTTTTTTGCTTGTCAAATTTACATCAGCCCTAGTAAAAAAAATCAATTCCAGGGCCCTGCAGAACTTGTAAGGTAAAGGCCCTCTTTAAAAAACAAATATATTTTATCATTATTTCATATAAAAAAAAATTGAAGAAAAAAATTATACATTTGAAAGAACCTTAAGATACTTCTGACAGTTCATGTTACCAATGGAACGGCATCATGAATTCACTCACTAATGGATTTTAAATCCGGTAATCTGCAATGTCGGTCGACAGTAAAGCACATGAAATATGATATTCATGCTCGGTGAAAGTTTGCTTAAGCCCCCAATTTCTTATCAATCTTAGCTTTAAATGAATTTTGTTCAAATCGGGAGGTATTTATTTAGTTGTCTCTGATAACAGATGATACATGATGGTAATAAAAGGAATCCTAAATTTATGAAAAAAGGGGTAACAAGTACGAAATACTGTGATTTGTAACTGAAGCAGAATTAATGTGAAAAGCTAGCGATGAAACATATTAATAAATAATAACAATCGGCTTAGAAAGAACATATCAAAATATCATATCAAATTATTTGTCATGTGCTTTAATAAAAATAATAAACCCTATTTGGGACTATGTAATGCGGTTAAGAAAATGGCCAACCTGCAATGAGCCAGTTACAAAAGAAGTGTCGGATTTGGCAGCAAAATTTCAAAAAGTATATAATTATATTACTTAAAGGTTTGTGTATTTTGGTGGTAGTCATGTACTTTTTAATAAAATGGCACTCTCACAACATAGATGTATAAGGTGTACTTATCGTTTGCTTTTTGTTCCATCCTTAACCTAATAAATTGTCAAACTTTGAGAACCACCCATATCAATCTAATTGGACGCTATTTGTAGAGGATATCACATGTGGGAAGTGTGGGTGATTGAAGGGCAATGCGCATTGGCGAGCATCATAGATGTTTATTTCATACCCCCCCCCTCCACTTCCGCTATCCGCCACCATAACCAGCAGCCGCATTTGAAACTATGCAAGTAACGTTGAGACCCGCCTTTCAATTCATCAATCTGAAATGAATATTATATAAAATTATGCATTTATTTGTATATTTTTTATTGTATGATACTTTTTTATTTTGCATTTCTTTTTATTTCTTAATCATTTGACAATAAGCCCCCCATGATGGTGATGTCAACAATGCAAGAAAAGAAGAGTGCAAACAAAAAATCCACTTAGTATGATAACCATTTTCGATGGTACATCAACTCAAGAGACACCATCCTGGCTAGGGACCTATGCGTACATCATGTTCCCAACAGAAACCTGAAGTGTTTAGGTATGTGGTTTGTGGTGATGATGGTTTTGCACATACCACAAACTCTCCCCTCCACCCCCTTGCTTGAAACCAATAACTCTCAGGCACCTATGAGCCCTCTCGCCCCCATCCCCTGTCATGCCTGTGTTTTTCAGCCACTACACGCTGAACTACTCGGATAGATGCGCAAAAGCATCTGATTTGGAAGGGGTGAAGCTCGCGCAATTAACGTTTATTGTCCGCCATCGAAACATCCTAGTGATATATAATAGCTGCTAGATCACGTTGCCTCGTCTCATTTGGTTAAAGTGTGCATGATGCCGTCTGCTTTTGAGGGTTTTAATTTTTGCTCTCGATGCTTTGCCATTCCTACCTGATCTTTCCAAATTCCATGCCTTGTCTCTCTCCCTTTCATCTTTGCTTACACTTCTAGCTGTCTCATTTTATTCTATCTTCCTCCCCCATCACAATCTCTCTTTTTCTCTCTCCTTCTTATTATATCACTCTCTGTTCTTTTTTTATTTTTCAAACTAGTTTGTGGCGAACTTCCAACCGTCTTTCTTCATGGTATTTTCCTTGTTTCTCTGTTCCTCGACAGGGATTTTCCAGCTTGGTAATCGGATCTTAGATTGCTTGAATCGCCGTCTTTCCCATAGCTCAAAGACGACAGTTCATTGACGCATGTGCTTTCTGATTGTGCATTGACTTTTCGGTGATATCATATCGCCATAGAATTCATTTCATAAAGCGGATATTACACCGGTGAAGACTTGCCTGAATAAAGCGTTCGATAAAAGAGGAGACGTTTCGTCAGAAAGCGCGCCAGATGATATCTCTTCCTGGCGCTCCTTTCTCTCTCAAAATATCATTTCGACAGAGAGTAAACTTCAACTAACTCATAAGTGTCAGTCAACACAGGCGATTAAGATATCCACCAAAAGCAGTCAGTTTCACGTCGTATTTTGCACATTGTTTTCTTCATTTACTAAATCAGAGAGGTTATAGAGAGGTTGTCACTTCAAGTGCGCGCTTCTAGGAATACCTCAAATCAAAGGTAAGTTGGACAAAACCTCTTCAAACGCTTATTAAAGAAAGAAATTTTTTTTTTTTGCATATATCATTTTTTTTTTACTAATTTTATTTTGCCCTGACAAGTTTTCGTTAAATGAACATTAAGAATTTAAAACATGTATTCTGCGGATTATGTCGGGTAAGTCAAGAATTGCTTCAGACGGACATTGATTTAACCAATAATAAGAATATCATGTTATTCGTTCCTAAAATGTCATTATTAACAGGGGAATTCAACAAATTAAGAAAGAACCTCATCCCCAGTGCTACCAGCATGTACAGATTACCCTCACTATGAAGCAACTGTAGCTCTTTTCTCAAACGTGAATGCCCCGTGAAGTTTGGTGTGTAGAAAACTTGAACAAGGTATAATAGAACAGTTCGGATTTACCTCATGGGCATTTTGGTCAAATAATGACCTTTCATTTCTTTCATTATGATATATTCAGGTCCAGATTTTTAAAAATGTGTTCAGAAAAAGTACTTTAGGCATTTTGCGTTAATGCTGATTTATCGATTGTTTTAAGGTGATTCATTAGCCATTTTTAATTCCAAGATGGCTGCCATATTATTCACAGCTGCTCATTGATAAATAATATGGCCAAATTATTGATAGGTTTTAGATGATGCTGGCATGATCACATTATTTAGCGCGTCCGCCATTTGTTCCTAGCCTGCATAACAGAGGCAAGACATGGATGTCGCTTTTCCGACGGCGGTGATGGCCATGGCGGAGCGAAGTCAACATCCAATCTTAACCGAGGTTAAGTCTTTGAAATTTCATAACTTTTAGGGTATGGATAATTATTGAAATGGTCCGAATTCATAAATTATCCACTTGGTAGAAATAATGTTGGGGTCTACCGAGAGAAAAATAAAACATATTAAAAAATCATGGCTCCAATGGAAAAATTTGAAGGTTTATCAGAGGTGCAGTTTTGCCCCCAAAAAATCACGTAGCTTAAAAAACGGTTGCTATTTCTTGAAAATGAGGCTGCAAAGTGCATATACTATCTACCTAGATACATTTATGTGTCTTTCGCATGATTTCAAGGGTCAAATAATGTAGGTGAAGACGAATTACAGGAATGCGCTGTTGTCCATTTTGTAACAAAAAAAATTAAAAAGGCTCCAAAAATTGCATTTGAATTGGCCACCATTGATACAAAAATGACAATACTTCATATCCCATCTAGCGTCACTATTTTGGTGTTACTGGTATGTTCTTAAGGCTCATAAAAATATGTTTTACAAGACTAAGTTGCATATAGTGGTGCAAGAATAAGTAAACATCCGAAAACAAACTTTAAAAATAAGGTACACCTTCACCTAAAGAGTACCATAATTCACTGATAAGTATTTCAACACACGTCATTTAATGCTTAGGACTATCCTATTACTCCATGATTAGGAGACAGCAGTCAATTTTACGCAATTTTAGAAGTCACTTTGGACTTTTTACGACGAAAAGGAAAACTGACCATCATTGTTATTTGTCCCGATTTATAATTTTAGCCTTCAAACCACAATAGTGTAGATTTCGTTCACCTAATTATGACTATGTTTAGGTGATGGAAGTCTTTTTAGACTCATTTTGAAAGGCATCTTTGAATAATAGGCAAAATGGACAGAAACCATAGTGTAGACACCAAAATCATATCTACTAGATGCATTTACTGTAAAAAATGAAGTGCTAATTTAGCACTTACAGTGCTTGTATAGTGCCTGCACTACGAGTGCTGATTTTCTAGCTCAAATTTAAACTAGAAAATCAGCACTCGTAGTGCACTTACTTTACAAGCACTGTAAGTGCTAAATTAGCACTTCATTTTTTGCAGTGTGGATTCCAAATGGATTTTGTCAATTTTTAAGTATCAGCAGCCATTTTAGACTCCTTTATCGGAAGCCCCTTTGATTCCTAGACATACAGGGCCATTGATTGCCCTTGTTACTTAGCCTAATGCATTAATTGACCCTTTAAACCAAGGGATAGACAACATAGTCATATATATACCCCAGATGGATATTACAATCTATGTCAGTTTTTAGGTAACAATAGCCAATTTAGACTCCAATTTTGGAAGCCTTTTTGGATTTTTGGACATGCTGGACTTCTGACTGTCATTGTAACTTGTTTTAATTTATTACTTGACCCTTTAAACCATGGGTTAATCAACAAAATCATATACCTATTTCCGTTTTTTTTTTTTTTTTTTTTTTTTTTTGGGGGGGGGGGTAAGACCGGCCATTACAGACTCCATTTTGGAAGCCATTTTGGATGTTTGGACACAAGGAACCACTAACTGTCCTTTTCACTATCCCAATGTAATACCTGACCCCTTAAACCATGGGTTATACTGAAAAAAATTCTCCTAGCGGTTATTAAACTGTTTCGTTTGTAATTAACGACAGACACTTTATACTCCATTTTTGCAAACCATCTTGGATCTTGTCTTTGTTGCTTGTCCCAACGTATTTTTTACCTAATAAACCATGGCATGGGTTACACACCAACATCATATCCCCAACATGCCCAAGGCAGATATTAACTAAACTATGTCGGGCTTTAGGGGCTTTAGCTAACAACAGCTATTTTAAACTCCGATTTTAAAGCCATCTTGGATCTTTGGACATTGTGGACCGTTGACTGTCCTTGTAACTTTTCCCAGCTTACTACTTGACCCTTGAAATCATCACTAAAAACCCAAATAAAAGACATTGAAATAGGTCATAGATGAGTTGTGAATTTTTAGGCCATGGCAGCCTTTATGCAATCTTGGATTTTCAGGTACCCTGGAGTGCTTATCTTTACTCTTTCATTTTACCCCTACACCATTGAATACATGTATGCAACAAAAAGGATGTCTAGGGTAGATAAAGAGTCGGTTATGTTAATTTTCAGTGAATGGCGGCCATCTTAGACGCCATCTTGAAAATAACCACTTTCCCGGATGCGGATTTGGTAGATTCTTAGTATGTTATTCCTGAAATCAAATAGTACCAAGAACAGTTGACAAACATTTTTGTTACAGGTTTGGGGGATCAAAATAAAGCAAAAAGGGTGTAGAATGGCGGCCATATTGTTTTTGCCAATTTGAGGATTTTAACATCAAAATCAGGGTGGAACTTTCACAATCTGGACCTTACTAAGCAGAACCTGAATAGGCAGATTTCAAAGCAAGACATTATGTTAACATGCCTTACATAGTAGGATGCAGGAATTGCATATACAGGGCGGCTAAAATAGCACACAATGAACACTCTATGAATGTATTTGTTGCATTTCTATGAATTTCTATGAATGTTGTTATATCAATGCACCTGGCCAACTGTGAAATACCAGTCGCTAATGGTGCATTGTTGATTTTTTTGTGTGGATCTAAATGAAAAACCAAATTCAATAGAATAATATATGAATAATCAAGACATCAGAGTTGGTGCTTATCTCATTATATATTAAACCGCCATGTCACTATATAAAAACCAGTGATGACCTTCTTCTGATCAAACGCAGAATGGAACTCCGATATGTCGGTCACGATAATCAGGACGTTCACGTTCTGGCGAAAGCATGCCGTTAGTCCCTCTCACTGAAGAAGGTATTCAAGGAGACCAGGCGTCTCATGGTGGTCAAGAATCAATCGAAAAGTCGGAAGGTATAAGAGGGGTTGAATTGTAGATCAGTGGCCCTAAAAAGAAGTGTAAAGCTCAATGACAATGTCAGGTCAAGAAATAAATCTACAAATTAAAAAAGAAAATCTCATACCTAGTTCTACGTGAGCGTAAAGCTTTCCCTCAATGAAAAGCAGTAAGTTATTTCTTTACCTGTTTACCGAAAACACCCCCAAATATATGTTTGTGTGTAGAAAAATCAAGCAAGGGGTTATTGTAGGAGGGGCATATGTCGGTCACGAAAGTCAGGAAGTTCACACTCTTGGCGAAAGCATGCCTTAAGTCTTACTCACTGAAAGAGGTATTCAAGAGCAGGCGCCTCGTGGTGGTCAAAGACCAATTGAAAAAGTAGGAAGGAAAAAAGGGGTTGAATTTTAGATCGGTGGCCCTGAAAAGAGGTGTAAAGCTCAATGACAATGTCAGGTCAAGAAATAACTTTAGTAGTATGTATTCAAATCCTTTGGGAATCAGAAGGACTCGCGGAAAGAGACAAACACTCGTTTACCTATTCACCATACGCGAAAGGGTCACATTAAAGGGGCGTGCATTCCTCTGGGATCGCCGTCCACTTCCACATCCCAGAAGACGACACTTCCGTACACTTTGATATGCAGTCTTTCATTGACAGTCTATCTCCCTCTCACTGCCTGTCTGTCTCTTTCCCTTTCTCACTCACTAACCCCCCCCCCCCCCCCCTCTCTCTCTCTCTCTCTCTCTCTCTCGCACTGATCTTACATATACTCATAAAAAAAGTAAGTCCCGATAAATCAAAATGCTGTAACTTTTGAACGTAATGATTTTGAGATATAATATTTCGTACGTGGGTTTCTACACTCATTAGGCAACTCCTTGGGGGAAATGAGATTGATCAGTTGAGTCATTCATGAGAAATCAAAGATTGAATTAAAGTGACAATTTTTTTAGGTCACAAGATTGTGTAAATGCAAAATTGGGCAAAGGTTGTTTTTTGGTGAATTTTATTTACTTATTTGTAGTGGCATTGTCAGTTTCGAAACTGTTTTCCACAACGGTCCTGTCATAAAATATATTATAAAATATAAAAAATATCAGATATCAAATATTTATAAAATATTTTATGGTGCTAGGGTTGTTTTACTATCCATCATTTAGCCACTCCACACAGTTTTTTTTATAACGTATGTTCATGGTTGAGTGAGCACAATTTTTTTGTGGCGTATCATCATAAGGATTTGTTAAAATTGGAAAATGTTAGCGGCTCCCCTCCCCCAATATCTTGATCCCCTCCCCATTTTCAATTCTGGATACACCATTGATGTGTCCATAAATTCAACAGATTCTGAGATATTGTGAGGAACAGAATGTATTTATTCATTATAAGGAGTATGCATTCACAAGTTTTTAAGTGTGCTCGCTCAACCATTAACATGTAAAAACATTCGGAAAGTGTGTGGTGATAACATGATGGGCGATAAACACAACATCAATTTAGTCACATTTGAAACTGAATCTGGCCCATTTATTCAATTTATAACCCCTAAAAATGAGTATATGACATTGAAAATGCCGTTTTCCCCCTTTGATGCGTGCTCATTCATCCATAACTCAACAAATCGATATCATTTTCGCACAGAATTCTGCCCATATAGGTTCATAAATATCACTGCCAAATATTATTTCTAAAGACAGTTTTCAAAAAAGTTCCACCATATTAAATAAGGGGTTACTTGTTCTTAAACATAATTATGCACCCATAGTGTACACAATGTCTATGAGAGAGGAAATCGAAATTTTAACAAAAGTGAAATAAGAGTTTGTTTCATGGACGATCTTAATTACTTCTGCATACAGTTTTGTTCTTGAAACATAGCACATGGCTTCAGAGTGACACTCCAAAAGGCGCACACACCAAAATAATCATTCGATACGTCACAGAGTGGGGCCACTTGCATTTGCATCTCATTTGCATAATTTCCGAATAGTGTGTGCTCACTGAAGCATTAGACGTCGGGAGTTTCATAAAAATCAAATCAAATTAACTATGCAAGAGGCTTGTGACAGCCATAGTAAGAAATTGCTTTTTTTTTCAATAACGTAAAAAAGAGCTATTGACATTCCAAATGTTCATTCAAGCGTGAATGTTTAATTGAACACAATTGAATCAATGAAGCATGTTAATTGGTCATGAACATAACAAAAAGGAAAGATAATTTAAGAAATTATGGATGTTTATTTAAGGGATGCCTTACCTTTATTTTGTTGTGTATAAAGAAATTAAGGTTGACATTTAAAGCGAGCTATGTACATGCGCAATTATGTCAGTTGATCTTGCCCGCTGGCGGACCCGATGATAAAGGTAGTTGGATTTAACGAGAGAATTCTAAATCACCTTAAAAATAGAAGCATCTGAAATAAACTCACAGATGAACGCTATTGGTAATAACATAATAGTTAGCTTCCGCTCAGTGACACGCCGGATGTATGCCAAACCCTCTCAACGAAGTTAACGTTTATTTATATTTATTGATATCATACCATTTATTTATTGAATTATTAATATATATCAAGGACTCGCTAAAGTTTCGCTGAGCGTAAACTAGCTAGCAGCTCTTTGGATTCGGGTCCCCCCCCCCCCCCAATGTGACCATGGCATAAGTGCAGACATTTGTTCACATTGAACTGCAGAAGTGACTTTGTTCCCTGATCGTGGTGATATGGTTTGGCTTAGGACGTAGACGGACGAAGGGGTTTGGTAAAGTGTGGAGAGGACGAAGCTATCAAGATTTCTCATATTGCTGGTTCGAAAATAACGAGGATTTTATTCATGGCACGATAAACTTCGAGAAGCGCTCTATTTCGAATTCATGCCTAATAGACTGATTCGCTCTCTCTCCCTCTCCCATCCCACTACTTTAGGGCCTATGAGGGTGTGTGTGTGTGTGTGTGTGAAGGAGGTTGTGTGTATGTGTAGGTGTGCGCGGTTTTGCGGGTCTGTGTGTGTGGGTGAGGGTGTGCATGTCGCGAGGACTCCATATATTGAATTGAACTACTGTAACAAGAAAGTACACCATCCAATAAACTAACATGCGTGCTTCTTGTAACAAATTGATTATTCTACAGTAAGTCAGCGATTTCGACGGTTCCATATTGGCGTTTAACAAGTAGATAAAGATGATTCTTTTTAAATATTTTTTCTTGAATAAAACTGAAGCCATTTTCAGGGGAGAGTTTGAAGTAATCAGATTGTATATAATAGTTGTGATTACTTTACTAAGAACAAAATGATTGGCGTTATATTTATTGAGCGGAAAAATCCCTCGACCTGGTAAATTCATCGTGTTTGTTTTTTTTTCATCGAGATGCCATCAAAGAGTACGATTCTTATTTTGCATTTTTTTTTTCAATGCATAATTGGTTATTTTCTTGGTAGTAATGTTGAGGTGCCATTCAGGATGCTTTCTTAATGTGACCTGCCAACCCCAAAAAAGAGTCACAAAGGAAAACCTAACGCACATGTAAATAACCCCAAATGAAATAAGCTTATCTGAAAGAATAAGTATTTTTTCAACAAACTGTCAAAATATTATGAAGTTATAAGTCAAAAAGACGAAATATAAGGTTTCCTTTTACGTAACTGTTTTCCTGAGTTTTTGGAGGTTTTACAGTGTGCATATTTCGTGTTGAGTAAACCCAAACTTAAAACCTTTTTCTCTTTACTCTCTGAAGCTCTCTTTTAATTTCCTATACGTGCATTCATTTACCTTTGTGGGTTATTGATGATCAAATTTGACAAGCTATACATGTATAGCATTTAAATCTTAGGATATGCTAGATAAAAATGTATCAAAATTCATTTCAGGCATTTTACGCGACTTTCTGTTGATATTGGGTGACAGGTCACAAATTGTGTTACTCATTTTCGAAAAGCCTCTTGAGGTATTAGAATACTTTTTTGCTTTTCTAATTAACAACTTTATCTTATACAATGAAATTATTTTGAGTTGATTGATTAAAAATGTTTGCATGATGCTAAATCATGTGAAAATACAAAATACACGATAAATGGTATACAGATTCATTTCAATGCGTGATCATGCGGTTAAATGAATCCACATTCGTGATAATAAAGCACTTGCAGTGGCGATACCATCTCTCTCTCTCATTTACTGCCGGTCCCCCAGGTAGAACATTTTCGTTTTAAGGTAGATGGATGTCAAGTTTGCACTATGGCAAACTTAATTTTTTCTACAACCTCATTTATTCATCATATTCATCAGCTCGATGAACATTAGATTGTAATCAGAACGATGAGCGCTTTGCCATGTTTTAAGGAACACCGTGTTATTTTCTTTAAGCTACCACTAATACCCCTTACTACCTTAATATCCCCCTTCCTTGCCATGACCCCAACCGTTCTCAATTATCCCTCCCTCCTCTCTCTCTCTATCTCTCTCTCTCTCTCTCTCTTTATTTCGCTCTTAATATGTCCTCACACGATCTGCCCCGCTCTCTATTTCTCTCTTCACTTGATCTTCTACCAGCTCTCTGCTTCTAGAAACCCAACTGCATCTAAATAGTTCTTTCTGTGGTATGCCTATACTTGAGATAGATCAACCTAATGCATTTTAGAATACCACCTTGCAACCTCGACCCGCCTTAAGACACTTCACATTTATTTCCTGATAAGGTCAGGGATGAAATACCACCTTCTCCAATCATTAAAAAGAAAAGTCAGTCCACCGGTTGATATTATCAACTATTCACTGCAGTGATGCGCAGTCACGATCGAGCACCATCCCACGACTGGCGTTAATATCCAACCTCTAAACTTCTGCCAGATATCGTTTGAAACCCACGTATTAATCATATTTAACTGGGATATTTCAGACCAGGATTTACTGGGGTCAATTTAGCCCCTCCCCCTTTAGATCTCAGCCGCTAATTGCGCGATCACCGCAAAAATATGCACACGCGTAGAGCCTGTATAGTGTTTTTTTTTTATAATTGTTTATATTTTTTATTAATTAATTATGCAAAGAAGCGTACGAAATTTGCCCTAAATTTTGTTTTTTGTGTATGTTTTTGCCTTTAACACATTTTTTACAGCTATTAGAGTGAGAGTATCATTATTTTTTTATTTTCTGACAAATATCCACCAAAAAATAGCCCTAAAATATAATACATTTCTTATGTATTTTACTGTTGGGTAATTCTTATGTATTTCTTTGTTTTTTCGAACCTCTGTTTTTTATTGTTTTTTCCGATGAACTTTGTCGGGGACCCTTTTGCAACCATGAATAACATGAAATAAATATATTTACACCAACAAAAGTAGAAATAATCATACATTTTTAATTTTTGGTTGAAAGACACAATTTGCATTGATTTCGTACACAGAATCAAGTTTTTGAGCAATTTGGGGTCTAACATGCACGTACCAAATGTTGTTTAGTTTCAGAACCGCGTACCCGGGCGTTGCTAATTTGGTTTCAAAAGATGTGCAAAACTTGAAAGTAAAAAGTCAGTGAGCGGCGCGGTCGAAAAATTTCACGCGACAGCGCAGTGACATAATTTGTCGAGGGGGAGGGTCAAATTGACCCCCCCCCCCCAGTTAAATAAGAGTTAATGCCAATCAAAAAGAGTACTTAATAAGTACAATTTTGATTTTTTTTTCTGTTTCAGTAAATCCTACATCTCAGAAAGAAAACGTAAGAGGATAATCGTCGAATTGCAGAAGTTAATGCTACTACAGAAAGACCATGGGGAGATCAAGGGGGATCCAGTTCTGTGTATTTGTAATAGGTGAGTAAACCTGAGCATTATTTGTTTTACGATTTTTGTTTTAATATTAATTTTCCCTTTTCTAGAAATATTGACACAGATACAATTAAGCTTCGTTCTGAAGACTATTCATTTTTTCTTCAGGGTTGTGAGAATTTATTACCTGTACATTTTTTATGTTTTATTACTAATGCACAATATATTTTGTTTACTGCATTCATGAATTAATTTATCTTTGTTTATACATATATACATGTAGTTCATATCGATTTGTCTTCTTTTGACACAAAATAATACAGACGTTTCATGCAGGGCAAATGAACACTTGCCCTGTCTGATGCAAAGCAGCATTATTACAACACGCGGGTTAAAAATCTTAAGGTGGAAAATCCGGCTGCTTGGTACAAACAAATAAAAATACTTACCAAAAGAAGTATTGCTCCACCGACGATTACAGTACCAGATATTGATAGTAATGACCCTCTGAAGTTTAAAGAAGTTGCGACTGTAATCAATCAGCATTTTCTTGGAGTAGCTGCTGACCTTTCTTCGCTAGATCAGCACTCTTTACCAGCCTTCTTACCTTCCCCTGTTGCGTGTCCTCTAGTGCAGCCCTACGAGGTGTATAAAAAACTGAAACAAATGAACAGTGGCAAAGCAACAATTGCCAACGATTTACCTGTCCGCATTGCTAAAGAATTTGCTTATGAGCTCTGCTTCCCACTGACTGATCTGATGAACTCGTCCTTTCAACAAGGAGTGGTACCCGCCCAATGGAAACTCTCACAAATAACCCCTATCCCAAAGTCCCGACCTGCAGTCATTGATAAACTTCGACCCATAGCTCTAACAAATAGTTTTGCAAAGATTGCAGAGTCATTCATTTCCAAATGGTTGTTAGAAGATATTGTGTCTCATATTGATCCTAATCAATTCGGAAATCGCCCTGGTCTATCCACAGCACATTACTTAATCAAGTTATTGCATAGTCTGTACGAAAATAGTGACAAACCAAAATCATTATCAACGATTGTGTGCACAGACTTTAGTAAGGCCTTTGATAGGCTCGATCACAATATCCTGGTTAGGAAACTGATTGATCTTAGAGTAAGGCCATGCCTCATTGAATGGGTGATCAGCTTCTTAGCATCTCGAAAACAATGTGTAAAATACCAGTCTATCCTATCCGATTATATGACCAGCAATGCCGGGGTACCCCAAGGCACTAAACTCGGACCGATTTTATTCCTAGTCATGGCAAATGATGCCTGTATGAATGTAACGTTACCATATTTTAAGTATGTGGACGACCTAACCTTGTTGGATTGCCGTAAACATTCAGATCCTTCATTGTTGCAAGTTGTATTGGATGATCTTCAGAACTGGTCAGCTCAAAACCACATGAGTCTAAATCCAACAAAATGTCTCACCATGGATGTTCAGTTCCTCAAAACTCCCAATCCTTCTACAATTCTTTCTATCAATGACTCAGTGCTTATGAATGTCCAGTCAATGAAGATCCTTGGTGTCACAATACAATCTAGTCTTAAATGGGATTTGCATATATCAGAAATTCTCAAAAAGTGTAACCAGAAATTGTACATGTTCAGGATGGTAAAAAAATATGGTCTTTGTTTATCTGATATGAAAACAGTTTATGTGGGGTATATTCGCCCAATCATGGAATACTGTGTACCTGTCTTCAATGGATCTCTCACTAAAAAACAAGCCACTGACCTCGAACGAATTCAAAAACGAGTCTGTAGAATTATGCTTGGATCATTGTATACTACATATGCCGATGCTTGCCGAATTTGTAACCTTGATACCTTGGAATATAGAAGAAAAAAATTATGCACCGAATTTGCCAAATCCCTGGTAGAAAACACCCATTGTTGCACTTGGTTACCACCTAAAAAGAAAGTTTACATGACGTTAAGAAACACCCCCAAATTCCAACAATTTAAATGCAAAACAAACCGCTATCGTAATAGTTCCCTGCCCTATCTTATCGATCTACTAAATAAAACCTAAGCAAAACAATTCCATTAAATATAATAAAGTAATAATGTACTTCAGTTTTAGTCCACCATATGCCGAGATTAAAATGTAATTTCAATATATGGTTTGTTACGTTCGTTTTGTTTTGTATGATTTTTCTACCTTGACCGAATGAATTTACCAAACTTATCATACTTCTCATGATCCTTTTTAATTTACAATCCCATGTTTGTGTGATTTACAATGTTTATTTGTGTGCCTTCACATGTTTTCCAGTTAGACGAGCAGGCCATTAATTAATCCAAGTCCACTTTTGTTTCTTGATTTTTAATTATATTCTTATGCTTTGTCTTCCACCTCTCTCTCTCTCCCCCCTCTCTCTCTATCTTTTTATCTTTACACTAATTTTTGACCTGTAACTGTTCTCCATCATATTGTCTGTGCTTCTAATGTTACTTTGCAAGACATTATGTTATTTTGATATTGTGAATTCGAGTTATAACGCAAACGTTTTACATATTATATGAAATGCAATTATTACATTTTTTGGGGTATATTTTGTTTTCCTACACACATGTATGCTTGAATTTCTTCTTTATTTCTTTCATTTCCGTTACCTTTCTCCGATCACCAAGCTTACTGTTCTCTGTTAAACTTTTTCTTTCTTTGTTGTCTTACCTATTCCCACTTTGTATCTTTCTTCCCATTTCTTCTTTCTGTCAACTCATTCAGGTCTTCCACTTCTCCACCCCATGATTTATCCTTTCTGAACATCTCTCCTTCTCTTACTCTCTTTCTCTCTCCCCGTTTTCCTTTCTCTTATCCCATATATTTCATTCCTCTCCTTCATTTCAATGTTTCTTTCTCTCTTGCTCTCTTTCTTTGTGCCATTCTGTCAACCCTTAGTCTGTTAAAAGTTGTACTTAGTCTGAAGATGCAGTTATTTTATATTATTATGTAATTGAATTGTGAAAATAATGTGTAATCAAATTTGTATCATTACAATTGTAAACTTCATGTAATTCAGCCTTTGGGCTGCGATGTGTTGATTTTGCCAATAAATACCATTTTACTACTACTTAAAGAGTGCACCTTTAATGTGGATCTCATTATTAAAGCAGTATATCATAAGAGCTTAGTAATTGAACACGCTGATGACATATGGGATCTTATAGTAAAGGAATAGCATATTCCTGAGTAGCCTTGATATCTCGACGTTTTATTGACATCGACAGCCTTGAAGAAAAACGAAACATTTCAGCATTTACGTCAGCTGAAGGTACAATTGTGCAATCGATACAAGACGATTATCTGGGGAAAATATCGATTGCTTGTCACGCTGTGAACCTCATCCGATTATTTCCCTATTTCAGTTTCATCAATTATATCCACCATTTACCCATTGCTATTATTAAAGTTCTGTTGTGTTACCATGGTTCCGTTTATGCAGGTAATTAGTATTATCAAACGTCGCTTTTGGCATACAAAATATATGTTGGCTAGAAAAAAACGAAGTAAATGACATTAATTTGACTTGTATGACTAGACGTAATATGGAGAAATACAATCGTCATTCGAATTAAGCACGGGTACCGTGTCTAATTCCAAAGTAAAATTATGTTATTTCATCACAAAATCTGCCGGCTAATTTAAACATGCGGTCGTATTGTAGGCCAGTAATTGTGGCATTTGAATGGTATTGTACCGTGCGTCACAATGAGAAAATTTGATAGCTGAGACATGAACATCTTTTATTCATTTTTTTTTCTTTTTTTTTTAGTTTGCAAAAGCTCCTCTTCTTTGGCATCAATTATTCATGCTTACAAAATGGCACAATAGAAACGGATGTTTACTCTGACGTCAAGCTCATTTTCAACAGAGAATGAGAGAAAAAAAAAACAATTAAGGTCTGGAAAAACAAAATCCATCCGAAAGGATAAATGTGATCTCAAAGTTCCACCTTTTGATTATGTGATATCACTTATGCGAAGTTTTCCATTGATGTGTAATGCAAATTTCATAAATTGCCCGGATAAATGACTATTTACCATGAAGTTCATTACAAAATACTAAAGGGGTATATAATATTTGTGCATGTGTGTGGATGTAGGTGTGTGTGTATGTGTCTGGGTAGAGAGCATCTCGGCCGGCTAGTGGCTAAGACGCTGGATTGGTAATAGTAGGATCAAGGTTTTGAGCCCCCCCCCCACACACACACCCTACACGATCATCAAATAACGGCAAGAGAAACAACACGCACAGACTTGTGGTGCTATTAACAGCAAAATAAAAAAAATGGAGGGCTTTCTTTCTTTCTTTCGCCGTTGAAGGCATTTGATTTGCACTGGAGGTTTAAATAGTTTTAATTTTAATGCATACATTCGTGTATCTTTCTGAGTGAAAACAGTTCTGACTGTAAAGTACTTTTGACAATATTTGAGTAAAATTTCGACTGGAAAATACCACTTGAACAAAAAAAAAATCAGCGGAACTGAGATCAAGTTAGTTCAATCCGATTTTTTTTTTCAATTCGGTTTTGGTTCATTCACTATAAAAATGGAGACATCGACAGGTATAATTATGATAATGAAAATACAATATCACAATTATAATCAAATTACATGACTAAGAATGGAAATTGGCTGCTGTATCGAACCCTAGATGGTTTGCCAGGCAGCCACCATAACATTAATCGTAGGAAAATAGATTAGGAATGAATTATGCTTGACAATAGTTTGCATAACACAACCATAAACTAACTAGTATGAAAAGAACATTAAAACCGCAGAATCCTAGATTAAAACCATTGTGAATTAAAGATCTGCTTTTTTCACACTGAAAATGAGATATCGTTTAAATATTCGTGTTTAAAGGTCAAGTCCACCCCGGAAAATGTTGATTTGAATAAATAGAGAAAAAATCAAGCAAGCACAACAATGAAAATGTCATCAAAATCGGACGTAAAATGAGAAAGTTATGGCATTTTTAAATTTGCTTATTTTTCACAAAACAGTTAATATTTGCACAACTCAGTGATATTCAAATGAGAGAGTTGAAGATGTTCCTCATTCACTATTTCTTTAGTTTTTTTTTTATTGTTTGAATTCGACAATATTTCAATTTTTACCGATACGACAGTAAGGACCAACTTCACTGAACCGTAAAATGTTTAACAATGGTAATTCTTCATGCTCAGGGAGGAACAAAAGTTCGTTTCACAGGATAATGAGGAGAGAATTATGATATTTCACATTTTATTATACGTATGTGTTTCAAAAATTGTAATATAAATCCAAAGTCTTTTTTCCAGACCCGGTTGTTTCAAAAATTATAATATACGTCCAAAGTCTTTTTTCCAGACCCGGTTGTTTCAAAAATTGTAATATAAATCCAAAGTCTTTTTTTCAAACCCGGTTGTTTAAAAAATTATAATATAAGTCCAAAGTCTTTTTTCCAGACTCAGTTGTTTCAAAAATTGTAATATAAATCCAAAGTCTTTTTTCCAGACCCGGTTGTTTCAAAAATTATAATATACGTCCAAAGTCTTTTTTTCCAGACCCGGTTGTTTCAAAAATTGTAATATAAATCCAAAGTCTTTTTTCCAGACCCGGTTGTTTAAAAAATTATAATATAAGTCCAAAGTCTTTTTTCCAGACCCAGTTGTTTAAAAAATTATAATATACGTCCAAAGTCTTTTTTCCAGACCCGGTTAATTCAAACATTTATAATATACGTCCAAAGTCTTTTTTCCAGACCCGGTTAATTCAAAAATTATATTGCAGGTTCAAAGTCTTTTTTTCAGACCCGGTTGTTTCCAAAATTATAATATAAGTCCAAAGTCTTTTTTCCAGACCCGGTTGTTTCAAAAATTATAATTTAAGTACGAACTAAGTTACATTAATGGTATTCCCGAAAAAAAATGAGAATCGAGCTTAGTCTTTTCTCCAGACCCAGTTAATTAAAACTGGTGGAATTAATGTCTTTGTTGTCGTTTCAACTTATACGGCGTATATTGTGAATATATGCGCTAAGAGTAAATTGAGAATCAAGCGTAGTCTTTTCTCCAGACCCGGTTACTTAAAACTAAAAACTAAACCCTGAAGCAATGCGTTCATAGCACAAAAGTGCATAGTCTTTTTTCCAGACCTGGATAATTAAACAATTACAATATAAGTCCAAAGTCTTTCCTCCAGACACGGCTATTAAAAAATGAATTAAAAAACTTCAAATCTAAGACCAATTTTCTAAAGTTTCACCCAGTAAAAAAAATATGTCTTTACCCCACACCCAGTTTTTTTAAATAATACTACGACCCCTACAAAACATTGTAATAATGCATTGGTAAAGCAAACATCCTTTCTCCAGACTTGGTTATTATTTGAAAAAATAAGATAGTTTTTACAAATATTCTAAAACGAATACCCAATAATCTAATTACTGTGGAATAACATGAAGACCGATTGTCGAAGATCGACTTTCCTCCAGACACAATTTTTTCAAGACTAAAAAAATCAATAAAACCCAACCCCCCAAAACGAATCTTAGAACCAACAATCCTCCAAATTAAGACCACGTATGTAGAAAAGCACATGTTTAGAGCGTTGTCTTTATTCCAGACCCAGTAATTTAAAAATGATTTAAACAATCTTAAAAACAAAAGACTTTGTCATATTCTTATTCTTGTGGAATAACACGAGTATTATGCTTAGTCTTTCGTCTAGACCCGATTATTTAAAAGATAAACAAATAATGAAAAAAAATCACAGCTAAGACAAATCTTCAAAATTAAACCCACTTAAAATGCTTGGGCTTAGAGTGTTGTCTTTACCCCTTACCCAGTTCTCTTTAAAATACAAATTAAGCGAAACATTAATCTTAAAACTTAGACCCCAGCATCTTCCAAACTATAAAACCCTTGTGATAACGCATACTTAATTTGACCAGACCAGTTTATTATTAAAAAAAACAGAACAAAAAAAATTAACCCTCTTCCAGGCTAACATCCTGTAATAAATAATGTAATTGAACATTCATTTTTTCTTCCAGGCAAAGAAATTTATAATAAAACACAACATCAAAACTTAGAGCCCGGGGAGCATTTCATGAAAGGAGTTGTCTGACGTTTTATCCGACACTGGTAGCACTGCTTCTTAGCCAATCAACATCAAGAACAGTTGTCAGATCTGACAACTTGTCGGACATAAATGTTGATGAAATACTCTTATTTTTTAAATGACAAGTTCTGGAATAAAGAAAACTCTCTAAACTTTTATTTATTGAATGATTCTTAGTTTAAAGGATAGTTGGGCCTTAGATTCTGTTATTCTTTTTTAATGATTTTGGTTATTTTGAAATAATTGGGTCTGGATGAAAGATTGCAGGGTCTTTGTTTTGCTGTTGTTGTTGTTGTGTTTTAAATGACTTTTATAACTGGGTCTGGAGGAAAGACTACGCTATATCCCATGTTTTTCAACATAAAGAGGATCGTGGGTCTTTGTTTGCTTTTTTTATTATTACTAATTTATTATTATTATTCATCATTTCTTATTTGAAAGATCTGGGTCTGGAGGAAAGACTACGCTATATTTCCATGTTATTCAACATAAATGGGATCGTGGGTCTTTGTTTGCTTTTTTATTATTACTGATTTATTATTATTATTCATTTGGTATTTGAAAGATCTGGGCCTGGAGGAAAGACTATGCTATATTTCCATGTTATTCAACATAAATAAGATCGTGGGTCTTTGTTTGCTTTTTTATTATTACTAATTTATTATCATTATTCATTTGTTATTTGAAAGATCTGGGTCTGGATGAAAGACTACGCTATATTTCCATGTTATTTAACATTTACAAGAGAGTTGGGGTCTTTGTTACTTTCCAACCAGTTTTAATTAACTGGGTCTGGAGAAAAGACTAAGCTCGATTCTCATTTTTATTCCACTAGAATATCATAATCGTATCTTAGTTTGGACTTATAATAATTTTGAAAATACCAGGTCTGGAAAAAGACTTTGGAAGTATATTATAATTTTTGAAACAACCGGGCCTGGAAAAAAGACTTTGAACTTGCATTATAATTTTTGAATTAACCGGGTCTGGAAAAAAGACTTTGGATGTATATTATAATTTTTGAAACAACCGGGTCTGGAAAAAAGACTTTGGACGTATATTATAAATTTTGAATTAATCGGGTCTGAAAAAAAGACTTTGGACTTGCATTATAATTTTTGAATTAACCGGGTCTGGAAAAAAAGACTTTGGACGTATATTATAAATTTTTGAATTAACCGGGTCTGGAAAAAAGACTTTGGACGTATATTATAATTTTTGAAACATCTGGGTCTGGAAAAAAGACTTTGGATGTATATTATAATTTTTGAAACAACCGGGTCTGGAAAAAAGACTTTGAACTTGCATTATAATTTTTTTATTAACCGGGTCTGGAAAAAAGACTGGACGTATTTTATAATTTTTTTAACATCTGGGTCTGGAAAAAAGACTTTGGACGTATATTATAATTTTTGAAACATCTGGGTCTGGAAAAAAGACTTTGGATGTATATTATAATTTTTTAAACATCTGGGTCTGGAAAAAAGACTTTGGATGTATATTATAATTTTTGAAACAACCGGGTCTGGAAAAAAGACTGGAAAAAAGACTTTGAACTTGCATTATAGTTTTTGAATTAACCGGGTCTGGAAAAAAGACTGGACGTATTTTATAATTTTTTAAACATCTGGGTCTGGAAAAAAGACTTTGGACGTATATTATAATTTTTGAAACTTCTGGGTCTGGAAAAAAGACTTTGGATGTATATTATAATTTTTTAAACAACCGGGTCTGGAAAAAAGACTTTGAACTTGCATTACAATTTTGAAACAACCGGGTCTGGAAAAAAGACTTTAGAATTGTACTTTAATGTTTTATTAACCGGGTCTGGAAAAAAGACTTTGCACTTTTGTGCTATATGAACGCATTACTATTATAGGATTTTAGTTAAGAACAGATTCGCCAAAAATCCCTTCAAATTTATTGCATTTGTGGGTTAAGTCATTATTACATTTGTGGGCGATCAAAAATTATTACATTTGTGGGTAAAGTGCATTATTACATTTGTGGGTGAAATTATTACATTTGTGGGTAAAGTGTTATTACATTTGTGGGCAAAGTGTTATTACATTTGTGGGCGTTATTACATTTGTGGGTAAAGTGTTATTACATTTGTGGGCGTTATTACATTTGTGGGCGATTATTACATCTGTGGGTGTAACAGAACCCGTCCCGGCCGAGCCCGAGAACCGTCCCAAGGTCAGTTGATACCAATGGGTAAACGGCCAAGACCAATGCCAAGAACATACATTGTGACTTCACTGGTAGAAATATCCGAGTATCAATCAAATTCCCACCCCACACAAAACATGAAATGAAAGAAATGAGTATATTACTGAATTAGGGATTAATTAATTAGTTAATGAATTAATTACTAAACTAAAATAACTCGGAAGGGAAGTGAACTCCTTTGCGCGAGTATTCTTGGTATGTTTCAAGCCAACGGGACTCGATTTCATCTATTCGTGGAGCGTTGTGGCCCAGTGGATTAGTCTTCTGACTTTGAAACAGAGGGTCGTGGGTTCGAATCCCAGCCATGGCGTAATTTCCTTCAGCAAGAAATTTATCCACATTGTGCTGCACTCAAACCCAGGTGAGGTGAATGGGTACCCGGTAGGAAGAAAGTCCTTGTATGCTTGAGCGCCTAGGCAGCCCAGCTAAAGCCGGGGTAATAATATACAAGTCCTTTGGAAGCGCATAGAGACGTTATTCATAATGTATTATGCGCTATACAGGATCTGGCTATTATTATTATTCCATAGGTTGTATGGAAGATGAGATTTTAAAGTATCCCGATGTTTACTCTGACGGTGATTTAAAACGTAACCATTACTTCGTTGTTATGTGAACACACACAAAAAATAATATTGATAAAATGGTTTCCGCCTATACCCATTGTTGGTGTTATCTCAAGTAGAATACATTTATCAAATGTCGTTTTAAAGGAAACGTCCACTGTTATACCTTATGGTCAATGCACTGTCAATTCATGATTCTATTTTTCTTTACATCATTCAAACTGAACAAATGCTAGAAAATTATTCGTGAGAATGTAGAAAAAATTTGAATTGTATTAGTTTTCTTTTTTTTTTCCTTCTCCTATAAATCAAGGCCTAACGAGCTTCATAAGCTTTCACGTCCACAAAAATGAAATATCATATACTGATACACACTACTCAATGATATCGATCGGGGAATGGAAAGTACATGTAAACCTTTCATTTCCTTCCCGTCGGTGTACCATGATATCTGTTCATATGTGATCGAACAATTTTAGTCACTGCAGAATCACATGACAAACAATAGCTAATCCTATTAGGTTATTAAAGGAACGGTATTAGAGAGTTTTCACAACCACTATACGCAAAGGCTTTCTGAAAATCGGTAAACCAAAACAACAGTGTCGTGCATGACTCTGGACAAATGACATATTTGCAATTTTTCGTCAGCTCAGAGTTTTACAACGATCAGCTGTACAGGTTCACCAATTTTCGACAGAGACCTCACATCTGTTCATTGTAATTTGACGTACATTTTCAATATATTTTCTTTATTTCAAAATCCGCACCCGTTGCAATAGCGAAACCCTCCTATTGGTTGATAGGGGCCGCGGAATTGGCGACACCCATACACGTATTCTTGCATTCACCCTTCCGGTTCTCCAAATTTCGACAAATCCTTCCACCTGTTCTTTGTCATTTGGCGGGCCTTTTGAAAATAGATTTAGTCTACTCTGCTCTTGAATACTCCGTAGGTCGCTTTGCGAAAATTCCCCACTTTCTGAGCTCTAAAATCGCAGTGGACTGATGTACATGCTTGTATTCGAAATCCTTAGTTTGTAGAGGGTATGTTTCGTCACCAGTAGCTTTTGATTGCGGAAGTATCAGAGTATATCTTCGACGAACATTTTTTTTTTGCTCACTCACGAATATTTTGCTTGTGTTCGTATGGTTTGATTATTACTCTGCTTTAACATGCCAGAGTAGGTATACAGTTTTCTCTGAATACCATCCGCCCTTTCACACGGTACCAAAATTGTAATTTGAATGATGATTCCAGTGAAAAATAATTCTGATGATGAGTTTTCAGCACGTGTGAAACCAAGCTAAAATCACAAATTTACAAATTACGGTATGAATTTTACGTCTGAAAGGGTTGACCTCCAAAACATCCTTTGAGGAGCGGAGCTTATGTGACCTTTTAAGCACTTCCGTAGATAATACAATTGTCATGCACTTATCGTAGTTTCTTTTTTGATGCAGCGCTTTGATTGGGTTTGATTGACAAGTCACCAAGGACACAATACTGCCTTCGCTCAGGAATTCGAATTCAAATCACAGTTTTCGAGTGAACGTGTGAATGGCACTGTGATTATCAAGACGAATTGCAATCATCATTACAATGATTATCCAAGATTCTCGTGTGAAAAGGCCCCATCACTCATGGGGTCTTTGGGATAATGTTATAGAAAGACTTATCATCGGATATTTTATCAACTGTTTTGCCTTAGTAACAGAAGGGCCGTCTGCACCATCCCGAGTTTTCAAATTAGCGCGCTATTTCTGATCCGGCAAATTATCCCGATCTGAAAAATCTCGAGATAGTTGGCGGTGCAGACGCAATTATCGCGCTAGTTCGTAGGATTAATCTCGAGATTGCAATCCCAAGTCAACTCGGGTTTATTTGCAAAATAGCGCGCTATTTTACGAATTATCCCGCTAATTCGTCGGTGCAGACGCACTCGAGATTGGACTCGGGGTAATTTATTCATGACGTCAGTCCATAATGCAATTCGCGTTCCACTTCCGCCTTGGTCAAAACATAAACACGTGCGAAAGTCAACTTTATACATGCGAATAGCGTTCATAAGCAACGATGGTGTCCCACCAGTGAATGGATTTTGGGAGAGACCAGACCGAAGGGGGAGGCGCTCATCGACGATGGTCATATTCAATAACAACACTGACAGCAGTGTTGTCTTATTCCTTCGCAAAATGTGAGCAAATAGCATTTCTTTCCTCCTTCTCTCCCCCTCTCTCTCTCTGTCGTTGCCTCCTACTCCGCCATCATATTTAACGAAGAATACATCACTTCTTCACTCGCTGAGCTGAGAGGATTGTTGCATAACACCGGTTGAATTCGGCGAAAGTGCTAGTAATGAAAGGAGTACATTGCTTGCATATCGCGGGAAGTTATTCAAAAGCGCGGGCCGTTGAAACTCCAAGATCCGAAAGTGCGCATGCTCGTAATATCGGGCTTGTTGCCTCGCTCGAGCAGGAATCGCTCTTCGTGGGATGGTGCAGACGGGGTTTCTTGAATCTCGAGATTAATCGCGAAGAGGGCTGATCGGGCTAAAATCTCGAGATTGAGCAAACTCGGGATGGTGCAGCACCGCCTAATCAGACACCTTTGGTTTTCGGCCATTCAAGACCAAGTGAAGTTGTCGGATCTAACAACTTGTCACATCAGATGAGTGTAACCTTGGCTGCAATTTCCCTTCTCGATATATCCGATGTCTTGAAGACAGAATTGGGGATGTTTATAATATGACATCAGGATACGCTAGCAATTCATATGCCACTTCGCTGTTTGTTGCGATGTCCAGGGGTTAATACGGTATCAAAATCGCCAAAATCAGGGGGAGTGGGCCATTTTAACAGCCTAATGCCCATGGTGCGTGAAAAGGGTATAATGCTTGCCGTATCATGAAAATATAATATTTAGGGCATTGTACGTCGGGTGGAGAAGCGTGCCAAAAAACATGTTCAGGTAATAGTCTGTGATCAATGCGAGATTGCATGCTTTACAGGGTCCTTTTTTAAAATTATAAGTATAAGCATGGTTTCCATACAATGACAGTGCTCTCTCCAACCCCACCCCCCCCCTTCCGGGATGGACATATCACACAGTATGACGACAATGCTGTAACTGCAACGTCGCAAAGGGAAGAAGATCGTATCACAAATATTTAGCTTGTCCACGTCAGCACTGAAGGTTTTTTGTTAAACATTCATATCCAGTAATCGTTTAGATGTGAAAAATCAATTTGATAGTAACTTTGCATTTCGGTGGCGTACATACTTAAAGGGGAAGTTCACCTTTACAAAAAGTTTATTGTAAAAATAGCAGAAAAAATATTAAAAAATATTGCCGATGGTTTGAGAAAAAAATCCATCGAAGAATTCAAAATTAATTAGTATTTTAATATTTGATTTGTGACGTCACATGCGAGCAGCTTTCCTACATATCATATCGTACAATTTCAATGAAATGCCATTTTTTCTCATAAAATTGAAAATGGGTTTTATTGTACATTCAGTATACATGTAACATTAAACAAATCATTTCAAACCTGTTCCTTAAAAAGTAAGTCATTACGAACCATACAAATTTAAATTAATGCATTTTATATAACACAACATATGAGGCAATTGCTAGTATATGACGGCACAATCCAGAACTTAAAAATGTAATACTTTTTTTATTAGTCTTTATTTGATTTTCCTCAAAACTTCACCAATATTTTTTTATTACTTTTATGCTATTTTTACAACCTTTTAAATCAGGGTGAACTTCCCCTTTAATACAACCAACCCCAAATCATTCCCCGCTAATGCCGGTTTTATAGGTCCGAACATCAAACTAATTGATTTTCTCGGAAGAATTGAATGATTTGATTCAGTTTTCTGACGGGAACAGTGACGTTTCGAACTTGCGTTCATTCATTCATTCATTCATTCATTCAATTATTCATTCATATTGGCCATTACAGATGAAAATGGGCACGTCAAAAAAGCCTTGAGAAAGGTCACAGCTGCCCGGATTATCGAAAACGATCATTCTGTCGAAAGCCAATAATTAATCGGCAGGCAGGCAGATACGAGGACTTTCACCACATCACATATATATCTCAAAATCCAACTCAATGGGTCATTAAAACACCAAGGTGGTATTTCAGCAGCCAATTTACACCTCGCTTAAAGAGCCTGCAGGTCGCATTACCGTCGAGGCGAAAGAATATCTGATCGCAAACATCCGTAGCGTAGGATCCCCAAATATCTAAAATTGCAGGCTGATAATTAGACGACGCAAAACACCAATCTCCAAAAACCGTCGTTTATCCGATGTTGTGAAAAAAGATAAAAGTTTATTAAGGTCGGGCTCTAACGGTGGAGCAACAACATAGAATGCAAGGGTATTACCGTGAGCTGTTTGTATCTTTCGTACGAAGTAACTTCTTAACTGCTGAAGTGTATTCGCTAACGAAATTATACATCGGGTGCAGTATAGCTGATTTTTTTAGTTTCTAAGACATGTTTGTGAGCATATTCATCGTTGCAGATGTAAATTGGTTAAAGTGACCTCAATTAAGGGCCGCCAGCTGTGTCCCATATCATCCAGGCTATGTACAATAAGCTTTGTACCGTAGAGCACCTGGCATGACTGCCAGAAGTCTATGATCATCGTGGTGCCCGGTCGGTTGATGTCGGGTGAAGACCAGCGAAAACCGGCGTAGGACGGTAGCGTTCGGTCCACACCCAGTACCTGGGCAAGGAATCGACCAATGAGCGTTGTCGTTATAATTATGTAAGTTGCCATCTTTCGCAAATTCGCATACATGAAAATGCATAAAAGACATCGCAAATATACTCGGATAAAAATATATATTGCACTCGATGTAGATTCTCCATTTTACTATCGTCTCAGGTCAGATTTACAAGGCCGCCAGCTAGTGATAAAATTTACGGTACATATAACTGATACTTGTGATTCCCAATCGAATGTCCCGCCCGCGCGCTTGGCCGACATGTGTATTTAAATCAATTTATTACGTCATGTATACGCACAGGCGTAATTTCCTTACCCGTAACTACTTAACTGCGAAATGGCCGAGTGAGGAGAGAGTGGTAAGAGTAGGAAGGGAGTACATGTACGTCAACGCACGTCACTCTCACGGTTACGAATGGTGTCAGTACGTGATCCACATGCCACGCCTGGCCGTGAGCGGATGTGTGTATCGTATATTGTGCACATGGTAAGTGGGTTGTGCGTGCTTACAGCGGGCTTACAACGTACGTTCTCCGTTCTCCGTGCGATTGCCACGTTATCGTTCGGAGGCTGTACGTACAATGCCCTTGCTCTCTCGCATGTTGTCAGTGCTTGCAAGTGCGATTAATGACAGTTTTTTTCTTCCAGATGTCGGGGGTAGGTATATATACATGTATATATATAAATTTATATATATATATATATATAAGCACAACGTGAAATAAGTCGCCTCGATACAGCAACAAGGACGCCGACGCTGGAGTGCGCACAACGTGCGTTGTAAATGCAGAACACGTGATTACAAACTGAACTGGGAAAGTCCCGGGTATTAAAGCACGTACCACGAACGTATTTGTGTTTGTATTTATTTATTCTCCGAAATTCATAATAAAAACATAAGTGTACAAATGAACATATAAAAGCAAGATATAAAAATAACAAGTTAGAACAGACATATATAAAGAAACAACAATATCATGAGAACATGAGAATAGTGAAATCGGAAGGACACTCAGTTCAACTCTGCCCATAGACAGTACTGTTCTTCCACGGGGTCCAAGGATTAAAACACAAGTAATAAAGAAAATTCTTACAAAAATCTCTTAGAACAAAAGGGGGAAAATAGAGGATATGGGGGGGGGGGGGTTCGGGGGTTCCAGTATCAAATTCAAGATACTTCATAGATCAGGGAGGAAGGCATTGAGCCTACGTAAGAAGACTTTGAGACTACAAGGGACCTCTAGATTTGCAGGGAGATTATTGAATTGAGAAGCACCTCTGTACGAAAATGAACATTTACAATAATTTATTTTAGGTTTTGCCAATATTAAATTTCCATGGGACCTGCGAGAATAATTATACTGGCTACTGGTATGTTGGAAAAATACTTTTAAATATTGAGGAGCGAGCTCATTTAAAGCCTTAAAGACCATTGTATTTAGATGACAACATCGTCTAGTTGATAAGGTTTTCCAACCCAACGAACATGTAACTCACGTATAGACACGCGACTGTATGGACTTATTCCCAATATACTTCTGTATGCTCTGTTTTGTAGTTTCTGCAAGGAATCGATGTATTTTGCACATGCTGAACCATATACTATATCACCATAGTCAAAAATAGGGAGGATAATGGCATTGTACACAATTTTCAATTTTTGTGATCAATATAGTGACGCAGTCGAGCTAATAAACGGATTAGTTTGCTTATTCTAAAACATATATATTCGATATGCAAATTTCACTTTAAACTGGGATCTGACAAGATGCCAAGATATTTGGTTGATTCCACTCGTTTTATATGTATTCCATTTACATTCAAGTTCAACCTATTACATTTACCAATCATTTTTTTTCCAGAGCCAAATAGCATACTTACTGTTTTATCACAGTTAAGACTTAAGTTTGGAATCACACAACCAGTTGTTTATTATTTTCAGCTCAGACTTCAGTTGGGTTTCAAAAGTTGTTACATTTTTATGAGAGAAATAGACTACCGTGTCATCAGCATATAGGTGAATAGAACAATTTTTAATATGCTTTACGATATCATCAATATAAATTAGGAACAAAAGCGGACCCAGGCTCGGGGCTTAAAATCCTTACCCATTTCTAAGGGTTATTCTAAGGGTAATTTCTAAGAATTTTTCTCAAAATACAGACTCATGCCTTTCCTTTGAAATATTGTCCCATTTTTCATCAGGCCATAAATTTCCGGATAAATCCCGGGGTAAATCCCCGCGCCGCGGCTGCATGACTTTGTGTATGATATCCATGCAACCCAATGTTCAATGCAAAAAAAAAACATGCAAGCACTATGTATGTACGGTACTGTATACGGTCGGCCGAGTGTGCCAGATATGCATTGAGTGACCTACCCCGGTGCCCATTGCTATCGTACTAAGAAGTGGAAATACTATAGGTAGAATCTACTCGTCCCGGGGTCCCGGCTACTCGTACTCTCGACCGTGACTGACAGTCATTTCCGGGGCTTTTCCGGTGGCTTTTTTCTAGGGGATTCTTATTTTAAAAAAATCTGTTTTTTAAAGGATTATTCAGTTGAGTACGTCACCCGTACTTGATAGGTGAATCCATTATAGCCCGCAAGCAGATCGCACTCAGCGAACGTTCATCATGCAGTAAGTGCTTGTCAGTGTCTTCGTGCTCCCAAATGTGTACGAACGCGGTACTCCGATCCCCACGTACGGATCCCCAAATATTTCAAATGTCTTTTGGAAGTGAACAGCACGCACTTGTATGTACGGTCAGGGCAAGACTACCATTATGAACCCCATCCAAAATTGAAAAAAAAAATATGGAGAAGGATCAGAGTAATTTATCTAGCCCTAAAACATGTACAATAGAACTGGTGGGGGAGTGGAAATATATACCAAATATATGGCTTTATTCCGTCAAACTTTCAGTGCGTGTAATTGTCCTTAGACATCGGTTTATTTAGTCAGTAAAGTGTCTGTAAGTCTAGAGTAGTCAAACTATCGGCACATCGTCGATAAAAAAAATTTAAAAAAACATCTCCGGTATCAGCGCTTCTCGCTAGCATATCGGGAAGAGTTCTTGACTGCAGTTACGAAGAGAGTTCGAGTCCCAACTAAGGTAAGCAATACAAAAAAAATCTATAGAGAAATCTGAGGTAAAGAAACCTACAATCTTTTGTTATTTTGGGTGGGGGTACGTATGGAAGTCTTTCCACGGTCGCTTTGGGACCACCGCTTTACATGGCCCATGCAAATGAATCGGGTTGTATGTTAGGGCTAGATGTCAACACGACACTGCGAGACATCCGGATCTCGACTACAGGCTGTAATTCACATGCATGCAAAGACGCACACGAATGGTGCTACCATAGAATTATCCTCCTCCATATTGCAACTACATGTCAATGTCACAATATCACTATTTGGGTAATACGGCAAGCTAGACGTGTTATAAATTGACTCAAACTGAACAAGTGAAAAATTGAAATATTCAAATAAATACAATGGAGGAATATCGAAAAACAAACTGTGCTCTTCCAAGCAGAGTAACAAAAGTGCAATGATTTTGACCGCTCCCATATTTTGCATATAGGCCACACACACACTTCTTGATTGACCTGCATTTCATGTCTATTAATTATTGATCAACGATTCATTATTAGTCTGCAAAATGCACAGGTCAGGTCATGGGAATTCATAAGCCAGCTGTATTCTCATTTTATAATTCTAAGGTATACTCTCACGAATATGAAAATAAACAATCAATACTACCTGTATGAATAGCACGACCGTTCGCTCCCCAATAAAAAAGAAATTGGGATGGAAAAGACCCAATCATACTCGCTACTTACTATTTCTTCATTACGTTACAAAATACGCGTTTTAATGACACGAACGTGTTTATTTGTTGGATAACATATATTATACGACGTTATTGCCTTTGATATACATTTTGTGGGGTTGGGATAGCTATTAAATGCCGGAACAATGATGTCATGATGCCATACTTCACGGGAAATGTGCAGAGGGATACGGAAAACTTCCCATTATTAACATGATTAAAAATGATCAAAAACATGTTTTTTGCTATAATCATACTAATGGAAATTAAGGTTGTGAAGAGGCGAGATATATATATTTAGGTCTTTCTTGTAAACAAGAATGGCATTGAGTGTGTGAATGCTGTCATAATTTGGATAAAACAAATAATTTCAAATCAAGAGCAGAGAGCTAACTACCTTCCACAATATTATTTAGGCAATGATGGATTTAATATTAAAAAAAAATGCAATAGCCACCAGAACAGGCATTAGTGCATTGCACTTGGATAAATTCACCAATCTCCTCTAAAAAGTTGTTTTGTGTTTTTTGGGCTTGCTTTCCATCGCTCGTACACTGCAAAAACTCCGATGTTGATTTAACACCAGCGCGGAATCTATATATGTCCACACCAGAGAAGTATTGAAACAACACCAGTTTGGAAACAAACCGATGCTGTTTTGATACTAATTGGTGTTTTATAAACACCTATCTGGTGTTAGACCAAAACGAAACTGGTGTTGTTTAACACTTCTCTGGTGTGGACATATATAGATTGCGGGCTGGTGTTAAATCAACACCCGAGTTTTTACCAGTGTAGGAGTTGACAACAATTCTTCCGAACTAGTGTACACATGTACATTGTATTTATAGGATTTCCTAAAGATAATCAATAGGAATACAGTTGAATAGATTATATTATTGCGTGTTTAATATTGATCAGTAAAATACGTTTAAAAAAGTCAATAGAGTTTAATTGGCCTAGAAAAAAACTGCATTGATCATTGTGCTACTTACTGACATGTTCAATTTTTTCGACGTTAAGCATCGCTTTATTCCTTATAAAAAGAAATATTACAAGCAAGGTGTTCATAAAAAAATATGAAAACGGTGGTATACACTTCCATTGATGTTGTTACGTCATGGATTAAAGGATTAGGAAAGTATAAAGAAAGATCCAAAACATGTGATCGAGATTGGCGTATCTCGCTTTTTTTCTTCCCATATTTACATCCCGTATTTCTGAAATTTTGCATGCCCCTTTATTACGGAATTTCCTCTGAAATAAGCTTTTATGATATGACATGTGTTATGCTTTGAGGAAGGTGCCATACGCCTTTAATTTACCTATCCCATGCTGACACACACATACATCAATCATTGATAGGGAGTGACACGTAGCGTATTCCAAAGTGTGTTCACAGTGTGGAAAATCACGTGTTTACCAATTCAAACGTTTTTGGTGTCACTTTTAAATGACGAAAATACTTATTCTTTTTTTAAGGAACGGTACTGAACATTCACCGTTCTGTTTCATAATCCTCGGGCAAGCCTGCATGATGTATTTCTGATGACAGACACGGCTTATTGTGCACACATGGTATGAGTCTTTAAGATATCGATTTTTATCATTTCCTCTTAAATTCATATAAATTCATCAGGCTTGCGATTGTATGGTAATAATCATTGGAAAAATTACAATAAAAACAGTACATGCCCATGTACTTTTCAATGTCTGCCACTTTTTTTTAATGCAGTTATCGGGATAATCAGGCCACACACTTGTAATTCAGACTCCAATTTACTCACGTGTTAAATCACTGATCATCCAAAAAAAAATCATCAAAAATCGACCTCCCCTACAGATTTTGATTTCATTCACAGACATTGATCACAATGAATAGTACAACAAATCTAGAAATGTTAATCGAGTACTTGTCCGGCTCAAGCAAAAGATGAATAGCCTGAAACAAAAGAAACAATAATTTCGTTCATTTCACGGCAAGAAAAACTAGAACTGAATTGTCGATAGTTATGATTTAAATAAAATACAAAAATGCAGTCTAGCTTCTCCAAAGATCCAAATTATGAAAGAGTATGAACATATAACTATTTTTTTTTCAAGTTTACTTTGATATGCAAACATTTTGTTTATTTTTGATGAATTGTTTCAATCAATAAAGTCATGTGATCTTTACTTACGCCTGTCCAGAATGCATTGAGCGCGGATGAATTACTCATGTGTACCCTATTTTTGCATGCCAAAGTTTTACAGCCGTGTGACGTAAACCCTAATGCGGTTTTACATGTTGTTTTCCGGAACCTTGAAGTTGTCTTGTGGCCAGGTAAATACGACTCATAGTTCATGCAATACCATCCTGTTAATATACGACATTTCCAAAAGAATAAACACAATGGGAATATCCATCCCAACAAAAAAAAAACAATAAAAAGAGATAAATGAAATAGGCGTAACGCTGAATATCAATCAACCTTGTGAATAAGGGTGTTATTGTCATTTTTACTTATTTTATTTCTCTATTTGTGATTTATTTGTCCTTTTATGGGGGTTCGATTTGATTTATATTAATGTGATTTTCTTGGTTCAGTTGACTTTCAAAAAAATATCCTGGACTCGTGATAAATCAGCAATGGCATTGTGATGGCTTAAAAGTGCAATTTCCTCCGTAAATTTTGAACAGCATCTACCTAAACACGCATAATAGTACAGGTTTGCAGTATATTGTATTGCGACTATCATATCTTCCGTGCTTGACTGGGATTTTAAAGCAGAGAGAATCTCTTAAGAGAATTGTTTATTTCTTGATAATCATAATCTTATAAGAGAAATTGAAGACAAAAATAACCTACTCAATCTCACTGATTTTAAAAGATTAAGTTCAGCTAAGGCAACGTCTTCGTGAACCTATCTGCATGATGTCGTCAGGTTGTATTTCGGACTGTAAGAGTTCACAAGAAACTAGCTTTACACGAAATGTGTTCAATTCTAAGACTAACGGGCAGCAAATTAAATTTAAAGGTCAAGTCCACCCCATGAAAACGCTGACTTGAATAAATAGAGAAAAATCAAACTAGCATAGTGCTGAAAATTTCATCAAAATCGGATGTAAAATTTATTTATTTATTTATTTCAGTTTTATTTACGCAGGGTAGCCCTTTCAGTTATAAAACTGATTTACAAAGAGGCCCTGCAACGATAAAAAGAGCATATACATATTTTACAATGGACATATGAATAAGATTAAATCATACAATAAACATAACATTAGGAAACGTATACATGTAAATTAAAAAACAAATAACATTAGGAAGCGTATACATATAAATTTAAAACAAATAAAATAAAAAATAAAAAAAATCCAAGTGGGGTCTAAAACTAAGGCTTCAGCTGAAAGAATTTACATTTAGTTTTTGAATGCTTGAAGGGATGTCGAATTTCTAAGATTAGAGGGAAGTTTATTCCAGAGGAACGGACCATAATATTAAAAGGACTTTTTCATGATTTCAGTTTTAGGTTTGGGAATAAGGAGAGGGGAGTTTAAGGCGTATCTGGTTTGTATCAGAGGAGAGCGAAATAATATAAGATTCAAAAGATATTCTGGGGCAAGTTTATTTATAACCTTAAACATATATAAACAGAATTGATAATTGAATCTTTGAGAAACAGACTTCCATTTTAATTTTTCAAGTAGAATTGTGTGATGAGTAAGAAAGTCAGCATTTAGAATTAAGCGAGCATATCGATTTTGTAAGCGTTGTAATTTTTTTTATTAAGAATTGTGAAGATTTGCCCCATATTACCAAACCGTAGTCAATATGTGGGAGAATGAGCCCATTGTAAAGCATACTGAGGACTTTGTCAGGCAAGTATTGTTTAATTTGACGTATAAATCCAATGGTCCTTGAGATTTTCTTACAAGTTTTATCAATATGTTCATTAAATTTGAGTAAATCATCAAAGATAATTCCAAAGTACTTAAAGTTATTAACCTGCTCAATAACTTGAGAATTATATTTGATCATAATTTGTTTCGAGATAATTTTCCTACGTGTACCAAACAACATTACTTTACTCTTACTGGTATTTAACTTTAAATCATTCCCCTCAACCCATAACATTAACTTATCAAATTCGGATTGTACAAATAAGAAAGTTATGACATTTTAGAGTTTCGCTTATTTTTCACAAAACAGTGATATGCACAACTAGGTGACTCAGTCGATGATGTCCATTACTCACTATTTCTTTTGTTTTTTGTTGTTTGATACAATATTTCATTTTTCATAGATTTGACAATAAGGACCAACTTGACCGAACCATATTATAGTATAAGACAATGCTAATTACACTTGTTCAGGGAGAAATTAATCGTTGCATCACTTGACAATGAGGAGAAAACTAGAATATTTCATATAATAAAATACAAAAGAAATAGTGAGTGGATGATGTCATCGGTCTCCTCATTTGCATACCGACCAGGATGTGCATATAACTAACTGTTTTGTGAAATCAAGCGAAACTTTAACGGGGAAAAGGAGAAAAAGAGGGAGAAAGGAAGAGAAACGTGGTGGGAAAGAAGAAATTATTAATTTGATATTATATTATAATTATGTTATATTATTACATATTATTACATATTACATAAATAAACAATTTTTGTCACAACTTTATGAAACATAATTTGCTCAGGGCATATGTCTTCATTGTTCTTGGTGCTGGCATTGTCTGTTTAACTAGAAATAATAAATCAAATATTTTGTTTCGGAATACTATAGTTTTCAAGTATATTTGAGAGACCTGACGTTGTCAAATCAAGTCAATATACACTAAATATGTTTCCTCGCACTTTGAGCTATTATTGTTTTATGTAGTGACATATGCTTCTTTTTCATGACTTCTTTAAGTGACCGCCCCATTTTAAGGTCTTAATATAAAACATTTCCTGTCCGTGCTTACGTTCGCATTAAAGGATTGGTAAGATATGTCTGCTCTTCATGAATTCCTTAAATCAGTCCTTAAATGTCCCTTTTTCTGATCTGAATATCAAGACTTTTCAGCTCGCGCTTCGCGCTCGCATCATTTGGTTAGTGAAATTCGTATGGTCTTAGTGAATTCCTACAAACAAGCCTTAGAATGCCTCTCTTCAGGTCTGAATTTCCTATATATTCAGCTCGCACTTCGCGCTCGCAATATTTCATTAGTGAGATGCGTATGGTAATCATGATTACTATGACTAGAAAAAGTGCTTCATGTGCTTAGATGTAATTCTAACCAAATCAGCAAGCGCTTGGCACTCGCTTTAGATGAATAAGGTGAGATATGTATACTCTTGATTCCTAAAATATAGTCCTTAAAATGTCCCTGTTTGGGGTCAATGTATACGTATTGTTTGTTGAGCGAGACAGGTATGTAACATGATAACAAAAATTTGCTTATAATATCCCTTTCTAGGTCTGAATGTCAAAAATTTTCAGCTTGCGCTTCGCGCTCGCATTATTTGATCAGTGAGATACATATCCGTTAATGGCACTGTCCTTAAAATGTCTCATTTAGGTCAGTATACCTGGCAACTGAGCACGCTTCGCTCGCTCACTAGGTGACTCAAAATGTTTGATGGTGCCCCCCCCCCCAATGCCATGACCCACGATACGCCACTGATTACCATCATAACTCTGTAAGTGTATTAGTCTACATGTAGTTCATAAAACTTGGGCATAAGAGTAATCAAGTATCACTGAACATCCTGTGCAAGCTTTAGGTCATATGACCAAAGTCAAAGGTCATTTAAGGTCAATTTTGGAGGTAATTATTAGATTGCTGTCATAACTTTCAAAGCCTATAGATATAGTTTATTAAATTTGGATATAGGGGTAATCAAGTATCACTGACAAGTCTTAGGTCGCATGATCAAGGTCAACTGTTATTTATTGTCATTGAACATAGTATTGTATCATCATATGAATTGTGTTTTTGTGAATAATTATGTTATAGTAGTTTTTAAAGTCAGCACTGCTGCTATGTTGAATCGCGTGATGCAGGTGAGACTGCCAGAGGCGCTCCACCTGTTGTTTTTAGTGATCATATCATCCGATGATTATCTTTTCGAATTTGTTTGCTTCAGGGGGAAATGGAAAGTAAATTTTTAGAATGATTTGCCATCATTTCAAGTGAAGTAGAGATATCCATACGAATACTGGATTGGCGTAAGTTGAGATTGAAAGAAGGATTGATGAATAAATTATAATCATATACGAATGACACGATTCATTCCGGCTTGATTGATGTATATGACGTGTTTGGTTTCAGTCGAGTTGATACCCTTTATGTCGTTAATTGACTTGGCGTGATTGAATAAAACGTTGCCCACAGAATCGCAAGTAATTTATCTCTGGGTTTTTTTTTTCTATCTGTGCACTTTCTGAGATTATGTATATGCACAGTGGCGTACCGTGGGCATTGGGGGGCACCAGCAAAAAAATTAAGTCACTTAATGATCGCGCGAACCGCGCTCAGTTGCCAGGTATAACGACCTAATAGAGACATTTTAAGGACAGTGCCATTAAACAGATATATATCTCAGTGATCAAATAATGCGAGCGCGAAGCGCTAGCTGAAATCTTTTGATATTCAAACCTAAAAAGGGACATTATAATCAAATTTTTGTAAACATGATTCGTACCTGTCTCGCTAAACAATGCGAACGCGAAGCGCGAGCGGAAATTTTTGTATACATGTATATTGACCCCTGACAGGGAGACTTTAAGGACTATATTTTAAGAATCCATTAAGAGTATACATATCTCTCCATAGTCATCTAATGCGAGTGCAAAGCGCTTGCTGATTTTGTTAGAATTACATTTAAACACAAGAAGCACTTGTAGTCATTGTAATCATGATTAACATACGCATCTCACTAATGAAATATTGCGAGCGCGAAGTGCGAGCTGAAAATTTAGGAAATGCAGACCTGAAGATGGACACTCTAAGGCTTGTTTGTAGGAATTCACTAAGACCATACGCGAAGCGCGAGCTGAAAATTTTTGATATTCAGATCAGAAAAAGAGACATTTTAAGGACTGATTTTAGTCCATGGAGAGCAGATATATCTCATCAATCCACTAATGCGAACGCAAGCTCGGACAGGAATTCTTTTATATTAAAAACAATGCGAACGCGAAGCGCGAGCGGAAATTTTTGTATACATGTATATTGACCCCTAACAGGGAGACTTTAAGGACTATATTTTAAGAATCCATTAAGAGTATACATATCTCTCCATAGTCATCTAATGCGAGTGCAAAGCGCTTGCTGATTTTGTTAGAATTACATTTAAACACAAGAAGCACTTGTAGTCATTGTAATCATGATTAACATACGCATCTCACTAATGAAATATTGCGAGCGCGAAGTGCGAGCTGGAAATTTAGGAAATGCAGACCTGAAGATGGACACTCTAAGGCTTGTTTGTAGGAATTCACTAAGACCATACGCGAAGCGCGAGCTGAAAATTTTTGATATTCAGATCAGAAAAAGAGACATTTTAAGGACTGATTTTAGTCCATGGAGAGCAGATATATCTCATCAATCCACTAATGCGAACGCAAGCTCGGACAGGAATTTTTTTATATTAAGACCTTAAAATGGGGCAATCACTTTAAGTAGTCATGAAAAAAAAGCATATGTCACTAAATAAAACAATAATAACACAAAGTGCGAGGAAATATATTTGGTGTATATTGACTTGAAACGGGAGGTTTGAGTACAACGGGATTATATATCTCGTTAAAGAGACAATGTAAGCACCAAGAACAATGAAGACATAGGCCCTGAGCAAACAATGTGTCATGAAATTATGAAAAAAAATGTTTCTTATGTGATATAACATAATAACGTTATTAAAATATAATATAACATTATAATGAACAATAATAGCTTCTTTCCCACTACGTTTCTTTTCCTTTCTCCCTCTTTTTCTCCTTTTCCCCGTTTTTTGGGTCAGCCAATTGGGGGGACACGTGTCCCCCATGCCCTCCCCCCCCCCCCGTAGTAACGCCACTGTATATGCATGTGAGCTCCTGACTCTATTATGCTCTATAATTACATTTTATTGTATGAAAATTTTCATATTCATTTCGCCGATCAGTGATTGGTGACTCCAAAATACTAATGTCTTGTGTCCATGACATGAATGTCATTTTATCGCACGTATGCTTGCGTAGTCTCCAAAATCTTAGAAAACACTCAGAGTGGCCTTTTGCAATCTTTTTGATTGGTAGTGTTAAATATCTGACTGAATGTAATGTAATGTGGATATTATTGTCAGGGAAGGCGAGGGATGGTGCATCCCCTTTCCGTGTAGATGTACGAATTCCATATATCGGGGGAAACCCTCTCTTGTACCAAGGAGATATCACCTTAGAGGTGATATCTCCTTGCTTGTACACAACCCTCTTTGTACACACCTTCACATACATATCCTCAGATACGCACACACACACACACACACCAACGCATCATCCCTCCCCTCCTCCACCCACACACGTTGTCTTGGATTTCACAGCTAATGACTTGGGGTAAGAATTTAGCGGTTACCTTTCCCAACTTTGAATATGTGCTGTTTGATTAATATTTCAACAGTATCGACCACCTCCACCCCTCTCTATATAGAATGAAGGGAGTGGCATTGGCGGCGGAGCAGAGGATTATCTTTTGTGTTTGGGGGGACGCAACAATAGACGTCCCCCCCCCCCCCCAAACACAAAAGATAATCCTCTGCTCCGCCACCAATGGGAAGGGGTATTCATGGTTATTAATATCTTACTACGGAATTATGTATCCCTCATCAATATTTTAGCAATTAATCAGCGAGGATGTACCAAGTAGTTGGTGCAGGCAGTGGCGACCCTAGAAAAAAAAAGCACAGGGGGCAATTAATAACTGTTGCACCCCTTGCACCATCTGGCGCCGAGAACAAGTGCGGGAATCGCGCCTCTTTCAGCTTTTTGGCGCCGGAAGGTTTCTTTTGATGTTGTTTGTGATTACACTTTCAGGGTTTTTCTTTGCTTTTTTCTTTTAATCATCCCTTTTGTTGTCTTTTGCCTTCCAATTTCGCAATTTTAGCGCCCCTAGAACTAGCTCATATCCCCCACCCCCATAAGAGGCCAGTTGTCTTCAGAGCCAGAGTGTAGGGAGCTCCACAGGAAATATGCACGGTTTCGAGCTTTTCTTTTCGGCTATTCAAAATTATTCATGAGCATCGCTTATGAGAGGAAAGCGGGAGATAGAACACATCGGACAGGTGAAATTGTTGTTCGGTCACTTCCGGTACTGTGAATGAACCCGACACGTGTCCACATACAACAGCCCCGAGGATTTCAAACACATTTCCAAGCTATTCAAAAATATGTTAAATGTTCGATAAATGGGAACAAATATGTGTTATTTCTTAATCAATACGAGTGAACAGTATACATAAAAAGGCCATCATCTCCTACCATGCTGTTTATAGTAAAGAAAAAAAAAACATAAATCCCACCTTAAATTATCAGTCAGCCGGAGAATCACAATATTGATTATTGTTTTTAAAACCCCCAATGATCGAGCCAGAAGTTGCATATTGGAACCATTTATAGGCAGCAAACGATTATTTCAGTAGAAACTCTTTCAAATCAAAGTTCATTGTAACCATATCTTGACCTGGTTTATTTGCATGAACTGAAATCTATGTAATTATGAAATTAAAGATTGCAAATAGACCACACTGTTCATAACCAACCATGGGCGGAAATCCCAGGGTGGACAGGGGGGTGCCCCCCCCCTACCATTTGGAAAGGGCGGGGGCACAATATCAAATGTCCCCCCCCCCCACTATTTGTGTCTTTTTATGATGGAAAAAATACATAATTCAAATACATCATTTTGGACAAAATGACCTTACATTTTGGGTAATAACCTTTTCTTCCCCTTTTCTGATTGTCAAATTTATTTTGGACGAAACGACCTTACATGTCTCCCTTTGGGAGACATTTCCGCCCATGCAACCAACGCACATAAACACGAGTAGGACAGTGTATTATTATTACTATTAATTATATGGATATATGCAACAACTACCCAGACGCTTTCTGGAACGTAGAGATTTTTTTCATTGTCAAAAGCCCTTCTTCGTAGTGTTTGTCGAAATCTTTGTCGAAAATCTATGAATCAAAACAGCAGCGTCGTCTGTGACTCTAGACAAACGACATAGCAATTTTTCGTCAGCTCAGAATTTTACGAGCAGCTGTCCCGTTTCACCAATTTTCGACAAGAATATCCAAGGTTTTCATTGTGATTTGACAGGCATTTTCAATGCATTTGCTCTGTGCTAGGATTGAGTCCACGTAGATGAGCGAGAACGCGCTAATGCTTTGAAAAGACCCGGCATCTTGCTTCTTCTTTTTTCACCGCGTTCTCACTCAGCCCCAGCTCGCGAGTCAGGCTCTCGAGGCGAGTATAACTCGCCTCCCCCCCCCCCCCAATGTGAACGGAAACTATCAGCCCCGTGAGGCGAGTCTGACTCGCCTTTTCTGCCCCAGCAAAAATGTAGGATGAGACTAGCGAGCTGGGGGAGACACGGCTTTTGTTTTTTTTTGCAGTATGGACAGAAAGCCGAGTCTACCCCCCGGCAGCGCGTTTCCGTTTTACACCCTGGCGAAGGCATTTTCCGGAAAAATAGCCACAAAGCGACTAGTGAAGAGTCTACGTCTACGTTTGTTTACATAATCAGCTGGCCTGGGCGCGCGATCCAAAAGTCCGCACCGAAGATATCCGCAGAACATACGTGCAAATGCAGCTGAGCTTATAGACCAAAAGCTTCAGTCTCTGTATTTTGGTTGTTCCGCTGAACTATATACGTTGGCTTCATGATTTTTTTTTTACTTTATCGCACATGATCGTTTATATGAATGAAAACGAATAATAGCTAAAATATTGAAAAATAAAACACATAATTACTTTTTTTTTCATATTATATATATCCTTATATCTATCATATCTGTCTATCCACTATCTATGTTATAAATCAATCTATGGTACTACATGATATATCTATCTGTTAATTTGTCTATCTACTCTGTCTCTCTCATTCTCTATTTACCTATCTATCTGTCTATCTATCTATCCATCGAACATCTATCTCTCAAATGTTCTATCTATCCATCTTTCTCTCTTTTATTTCTCTCTATCCATCTGTTAATCTACTCATGTGCAATATCAACACTGCTTCGACTTCCTTCGGGAGTCTATTTCCTCAGCTCTACTTTTCCCTTTTTTGTGCTCGATTCGATTCAATTACTACTTTATTTACTTGTTACCATTGTTAAATGTCTTGTATTGCATAATGAGGTTTTTTTTCTGAAGGTTGCCTCCTATTCTCTTTCAAATTCCACCTCTTGCTTTCCCTTCTCTTTGTCTTATCCCAATTTCTTTCCCTTCTCTCACCTCTTTCTTCTTAATCTTTCATTCCGCTTTTTTCTTCTTTGGTGACACTTTACTTTTGGCCTTTTGTATTTATTTACGATACATTTCTTTTTTATCTGTATGAATTTGTATTGTATTTGATATTTATTTATAATGTTTACTTTATATTTTGTTATGATGCTATTTGTATGTAAACATTCACTTATTTCAGTCTTTGACTGCTTGTGATTGTATTTTGATAGTTTTTATTGCAATAAAATCCAATATATATATATATATATATATATCTCTCTCTCTCTCTCAAATTCTCTCTATCTATCCATCTGTCTGTCTTTTTCTCTCTCTCTGTTTCTCCCTATCCGTCTATCTATCTCTCGAATTCTCTCTATCCATCTGTCTGTCTGTCTCTCAAATTCTCTCTCTCTATCTATCTATCCATCTGTCTGTCTTTTTCTCTCTATCCGTCTATGTATCTATCTCTCAAATTATATCTATCTATCTATCTATCTATCTATCTATCTATATATATATCTATGTAACTACAGTATCTATCTATTAATCTTATCTGTCTCTCTCTCTCTATCTATCTATCCATCTGTCTTTCTCTAGTTCTCTCTCCCTCTCTATCAATCTATCTATATATCTTCTATATATCTATCTATCTATCTATATGTAACTGCAGTATCTATCGATCTGTTAATTTGTCGCTCTTCTCTGTCTCTCTCATTCTTTATCTATCTATCCATCTAACATCTACCTATCTCTCAAATTCTCTCTCTCTCTCTCTCCCTCTCTCTATCTATCCATCTGTCTGTCTTTCTCTATTTCTCTCTATCTATCTATCTTCTATCTATCTATTTATATATCTATCTATGTAACTACAGTATCTGTCTATCTGTTAATTTGTCTATCTTCTCTGTCTCTCTCATTCTTTATCTATCTATCTAACATCTATCTATCTCTCAGATTCTCTATCTCTCTCTCTCTCTCTCTCTCTTTCTCTCTCTATCCATCCATCTGTCTGTCTTTTTTTCTCTCTCTCTATTTCTCTTAATCCGTCCATATATCTATCTATCTATCTATCTATCTATCTATAACATCTCTCCATCTCTCAAGTTCTCTCCCCCCATATATATATCTATCTATCTATCTATCTATCCATCTCTCTGTCTTTCTCTCTCTCTCTCTACTTCTATCTATTTATTTATCTATCTATCTATCTATCTATCTATCTATCTATGTCTCTGTCTATTTATCAGTCTTCTTTATCTATCTTTCGGCATCTAAGTGTATCAATCCATCAAACTTCAATTTTCTTTCTATTATATGTATCTGTTTATTTTTATTTTGTCTGTCATTCTATTCATTTAGTTAATAATTTATATTTAGAAAAAAAATTTCACTCATATGACTGGTCTCTGTACATGAAGTGCCGAGGAACTCTATGCTCTGATCAGTAACTGTGCAGATTGCATGCGGTGGTGTGGGACTCGCCTGTGTCGCACGCTGCAACCAGCGACGTGTGTAGACTCTTCACTAGTCGCTTTGTGGCTATTTTGCGGAAAATGCCTTCGCCAGGGTGTAAAATGGAAACGCGCACCCCGGCAATTGATTGCGAACTTCCGGTGTATCTCGCGTGCTTTATTCGAGTCTTGTCTTTCTACGCACGCAGTTCGTCCAGAGTACACTCGATTCTATGCAGTTTCCAGTCGTGGTTACTTTTCAAGGCAACCGCGCACCAGAGTTTGTTTACCCACCAGAGGATTGTGGGTAATTGACGAGGCGAGTCTGCTCCGCGAGCTGGGGCTAAATGTGAACGCGATGGAGAAGATCACACGAGCCGAGGCTGACTCGCGAGTTGAGTCTGATCCGTGAGCTAGGGCTATTAGATGGGATGGGCAAGGAAAATGTCTCTAGTTTTTCATTTCCATGGGGCAGCAAATGCAACCACTGTTCTTGGACATGATATTATGTAAAATATTATGTGTGAATACATGAAACATGTTGCCATCGCTGAATTTTGCTCCTGAGCTCAAAATTAAAATAATAATATGCGAAATCGTACCATTGATTCGACTGGAAATTCCGCCATTCACCTCGTGTGTTAAGGACTTCCACGAACGCGCGCAAGCGTGTACAATGCATGCAACCTCGTTCGCGTTTATTTTTCTTTATTCGCTGTATAATATAGAATCTACGATGGCGGATAAGATGTCGTCGTCTTCGTCGTGTTTTGACAGCGAAAATGACGTTTTACCACCAGCAAATATATGCTACATGCCCGTCTTACCCAAGGAGAGAGGGCCAGTATAAATTTATTTCAAGTAAAGAGCTGGAACAAATTAAAGCCTTTGCTGCATTCGCTGGTGTGGATTTCGGAATAAAAATAGCTATTCGTGCAGCAGAGAATGATCAGCCAGAGAAGTTTGCGATTGACTTGCAGCCCGACCCGGCCAGGGAGCCCGGCCCGACCAGCAAGATCCGAATGGATCAAACTAACGTTACATCTAGCCCAGAGCCAGGTCAAACATCGTTCGTGTCACCAGCATTCAACAATCAAGCGATCGAAGGTGAAAAAGATACAGAGGATGATTTTGGAGATGATGATCTTTGTGACAGCGATTTTTGTCCATGCCAAAAATTTTCACTTTGTGCTCTTGCATTTCATTCTCTGCAAAAGTGAAGAAGAGCAAACTTTAATGTTTATTGTATAGGTCTAGTTCTAGATTTCTTAATTGAGTCGATAAATAATGTGACTCATGTCATGACTTACTTCACCACCAAATTTACAAGGCGTATGAATAGAAGATGAAGTAAGTCATGAGTCACATTTATATTCATCGACTCAATTAAGAAATCTAGTTCTATGACCTGGACCTGGCTCTGGGCAAGATGTAACGTTAGTTTGATCCATTTGGATCTTGCTGCAATGCTGGTCGGGCCGGGCTCCCGGGGCCGGGCTGCAAGTCAGTCCCAAACTTCTCTGCTGCACGAATAGCTATTTTTCTTCCGAAGTCCCAGGTAGTCTACACCAACGAATGCAGCAAAGGCTTAAATTTGTTCTAGCTTTTTACTGGAAAGAAATTTACTGGCCCTCTCTCCTTGGGTAAGACGTGCATGTAGCATATATTTGTTGGTGGTAAAACGTAATTTTTTGCTGTCAAAACACGACAAAGACGACATCTTATCCGCCATCGTAGATTATATATATAACGTATAGCATATACAGCGAATAAAAATAAATAAACGCGGACGAAGTTACATGCATTGTACACGCTTGCGCGCGTTCGCGGAAGTCCTTAATACACGGGGTGAATGGCGGAATTTCCAGTCGAATCAATGTTACTACTTCAGCGATGGCAACATATTGCATGTATTCACACATAATATTTTACATAATTATTATCATGTACAAGAACCGTGGTTGTATTAGCTGGCCCACGGAAAGTCACAATTTTAGCGACCATCCCACAGTCTATAAGTGAGGGCGCGGTATTTGCTAATTATTCAGCAGTTACACATTCTTCCAGAATCATGATAGACCCTTTCTTCTTACAGTCGGCCGTTGAGGCCTGTGCCTGTAAGCTACATCGGGAAAAGTTACAAACTGATGCAGAAATTCGAGGTTCGAGCCCTTGTCACGTCATTCGAATTGTTACATTAAATTTAATGTCGATCCCAGACGTAAATAATCATATCTGTTTGATACACGTCTGTTTATACTCAAACACACACACGCACACACTAACTGCAGTCCCAATGATATGTAATATACTATCCATTAATGTAAGGCAATCAACAATGTCAAGGAACTACAAACAAATTTTTTTTGAAACCGTACAGCATTTGTGAACTCTTACCAAGCAGAAAAATATTTACCCATAGTCATTGCCCTTTACGAATTTTCAAGTTTCAATTTTCCTTTATTTCATTTCGACTCAACATAATTCGCAAATATGAACTATTAATCATACAAATCAATACAAGGGAATATAATACTATGTAAACAATATGACCATTCAAAGGAAATTGATAAATGTTTTCGGTAAGCAGTAAACAATAATGATAATCATAAAATTATGATATATACAACAGAATGAGGGCAAAACAAAATGTAGCCTATAACAATCTCGAATAAACATCTACAAGTATATTTCTATTTATGTTTTTAATGAAATCAAAGTTGAGGATATGGAGGGATGCACTGAAAAGCAGGGCTTATATTAGTCAGATAGTATTATCATTTTCACCAGAATGGTAGTAGACACTAAATCATGATTACAACAATCAGGATAATGAAGCAGTTTATTTGGCGAAATGACAGGTGAAATACCTGCTAAATCTTTTCGGTTTATAATGAGCTTATCAGTAATCATCGTAAACATTATTGGCATGGGATAATTAGTTACAGATCTGTTATATACAATTCTGAAGGTGTTTTGAGGGTTCTACATAGTCAGAGAGGGGGTTGATGGTAAACTTTGTGTTGCATAATAATGATAATACGCTGCGATATCGTCGACGCCATTAATTTTACCTCCCCCATCCCATTCTTTAGCTGTTTATTCGAGTCCATGAAATCTGCATCCACAACGGAAAAGAATTGATTTCCTCTTAGACATTTTAGACTCACGAAAGTGATGTCCTCTAATTTTACCACTGTCCCGTTCTCTTCCCAACGACATGAATAATGACAGTTGACTTGATTCAATTGAATCCCATCGTAATATGTAATTCACATGATACTCTAATATCACCGTAGTTTGTTATTCCTGTTATAAGGAGAGGGTGTACACCACAATGGTCTCCCTAAACACGCTAGAGGAAAATCACGGAAAGTTACTGTATATTATGCTATTAACCTTCAGTTGGCAAGAAGCCATGGATTAGATTGCTGTAAATGATTCTTCCCCCGAGGGTGCCCCTTGATAAACTTCCCTTTCTGATGAATCGTCATTAACACGGCGGGTCACGACCAACAGATTAAACCGGTTGCTTCTTCATATCTTCCCCCGTCGTTTCTGCAACGCAAATATGAAATGACAGATCTACGCCTGACTTGATAAAAATATTCCATATGGTATATTTGTATTTTCCCCCGTCAAAACCACTACAATATGGATTTCAACCTGCTTCCATGCAGGGTTTTTGGTACTCAATTTGTAAAGGTTGAATTCATTCCATATACGTGTTACAAAGAAGGCATATAAAAGATGTTTTCGATATCATTGTCATTTCTATATTTACCAACCTTTACCAAAGTCATGATAAATAAAAAAAAAAACTTCCCCTGATTTTTCAAAAGTGTTATTTTTTCTTAATAAAGTCCAGTGGGTCGAATGCATAAAAAATAGCAATCGCTTTAGATATTGCTTAAAACAACAGTACAGGGAAATACTGCCGCATAACCACACGAAGTCTCAGAGAGATAATTGCTTGCGGATCTAATGATTGCTCGGAAGGATGAATAAAACCTGTTTGCTTGCGATTTTTCAAGCTGGTCATACTAGCTTGAGACATTGCCTAATCTCGAGAATTTGATTTAAAACCCAAAATCTCTCAGGAGATCACGGCCAAATCTGAAGTTGGCCAAAAGTAGAAAAGAAACGTATCATTTGATGTAACCGTAGTCACTCGATTTAAACATCAAATAAGTTATTAGTTTTAGCCCACTCCATCCGGCATGGTAGACGGTTATACGTTGAAGGCACCCAAGTGTCTTAAAAGGCACCCCCCCCCCAAAAAAAAAAGGAATGATATTGATAATGGTAACATTAAATACTGCTAATAAAATAATAATGATAATAATAAATTGATAAAATACACTAAAATAAAATAAAAATAAATGAGCAATTTTAGATAAATAAAATCGATTATATAATAGCAATGAATAAAATAAATACATATAATTAAAATCTAAAACAAAACACTTTAAATGGGCTAAAAGTAAGGTAATTGTATCAAAGTTGATCTCATCACACTCGTCATGCTTTCGGATATGCTAAGAGTTAATTTATGGCTATTTGTGTTTAGTATGTCTCTTTAAAAGCAAACGGATTTGTATCAATTTGCACACCTTTCAATATAGGTTCACCTTCAGAGTTGCAGGTGTTCCCAGTGTGGCATTGATAAAGTTGAGAAGTTGAACTTTTCTGGGGTGGCATTGACCCCATCAAAGGACAAAGGTTAACGATATTTTAGGTATGCGCAAAATGAGATTATATCATATTTTGGTATCAAAATGCTGAAGAGAAGCTACGTTCTGTGACTATGTAAAATAGTGTAAGATCGAAATCGTTTCGTTATGTTGAAAAATGTATTTCAGAATCCCGGTTTCCTTTTTTGGGGGGACACACTGTAAAGTTCAAACGTTTATATGGAATGAATGACAATCGTGTCATAAGATATTCCCATCCCATAAGGCATAAGTACACAAACATACATGTGGGTCCTCCCTCATCTTCGACTTGGAGAAGAACGCGCAACCAAACCATCTTAGAAATATCGAATTTTCCCATTTTACTTACAAGTATAAAGACCCTTAAAAAAGTGCGGCGTAATAAAGAGTTGGCCATACTTGCAGACATGGATCATTTCACAAAGACAATAACAAATGCACGATTTCAATAACAAATTTACTATCAGCCAATCAAATTGAAGGATTTCAGTAGCTTTAAACTGTTATTGCTATTGCTAATGTGTTATTATAAAAAAAAGTTTTATGATATAGACACCTGCTTTTTATCACCCCTCATTCTTCCTGGAGAACCACAGAGGCCGCAATCATGCCAAAGATTCACTTCGCGTATGAAATGGATACTACAACCGGTTTGGCGGTCAGGTAAATGTTTAAATTAAAATTTAATCTCGAAAATAACCTTAGAGCCAATACGTAGTTCAAGCGCAGGGAAATGGGATTTATAAAAAAAAAAATCTTGACAAAAATGCCCGAAAATGGGTTTTCTTATTGAAGTTTCGAATTGTTCGGTTGAAAAATTCTTCTCCACTTAAGAACTCTCATGTAATTTGTAATCTGATTATATAGATATTTTGAGTCCAAGAAAAAATAGAATATTTAGTGCCAAATTTAGGTCACAAATATTGTCTGCGGAGTAGCAAGTGACATTGATACATTTGGCATGTTTGGTGCATTTAGTGGATACAAATTGCAGACAACATTCATATATATAATCACTGGCGTATGCCAACAGATTAGAGCTCTTAGACCCCCCCCCCCCCCCCCCACACACACACACACACATCCACCAAAAATATTGATAGTAATAATAATAATGAAAATAATAATAATAACAAAATAAGATTTTTAAAATGTCTTTTAAAAATAAAAAAATAAATAAGTAAATCAAATGAATTAAACAATCAAATAAATAATAATTCGTCGGCGTTCACCCGAGCCGTCGTATCAGTCAATTTTGGTCAACAAAAAAAATAGATTTTGAGATATTTGCAAAAAACGTTTGTTCGATGTCAGTAAGTCTTTTCGACTGGTAAGCGGATTAGTCGTTTTCAAGGAACATCTATATGCGCTACATTTTTGTTTACTCACTACTAAACTTTACTCGATGAGCATTGTTCTGATTCCGAAATCGCATATGCCAAAGACAATGATTGAACTGGACTAAAACAAGCTATTTCCACCTGAAATAATTTTATATGAGCTCAAAGGACATGCTGGTCCGGTTTTGATAGTAATAATCCTTTTCCAAATTTAATAACATATCAAAGTGTAATCTGTCACGTATACTCTAGGAGTTTTAGTATTTGTATTTCATAATCATTTCACATGTGGTTATGAATGATGTACTTTGACTAGAGTTAAAGGAATTTACAAAGAAGAGGAGTGATGGAATGTAAACCTTGAAAAGGTGTTCGTTGGAATATTCTGTTAATAAAGTTAAACATAAATTCAAAGTAGTCGTTCTGTTTTTAATTATTCTGTGTACAAGATTTTTCCTGACACAAGTCCTATTCTATTCATAAATGAATTTCTAGGCAGCAATTTATTTTAGTTTCTGAGATAGGGGATTTTCACGGCGATGCCATACAATTTTTTGATAAAGTGCGCAAATCCCATTGGAAACGTGTACTGTAGCAGAGCGATACGACGTTTTGACTGACCGCGATTTCAGTGCGCGCGGTCAGCCAAACTGTCGTATCGGCCATCTGCACTGCATTGAATTTGCACGTGAAAAGCGATACGACGTTTTGACTGACCGCGCGCATTGAAATCGCGGTCAGGGTTGTTGTATTCCCTATGGCGTTTTTGTACAGGGGACATCTAAACCGCTCAACAGAAATTACAAGCACGGAGCTCTTTTGCGATATTTTCTATAATCCTTGGTTTTGTGTAAAAATAAGGATACCATTGTCAAGCAAATGTCTTGGTCTTTCCAACCATGTATTTTTCTAGCAATGAATGTGTTGTAAGGCCGGAGAACTAAGTGTGGAAATTATAGTAAACTTTGAAATCGATTTTCTCTGAAATGGGTTTTCAACCGTCGTATGTGGATACGACGGTTCGGATGACCGCTCACGAAATGATGCAATATACAATTGAAGGGCGATTTATACGGATATTTCAAAGCTCACTGGTCGGTTGAATAGTAAAAAAAGGAATCTATCCAAAATTAATAGGTGAAGTGCGCCAATCGTATAGGACTACACATCTTCTTTACGTATTAACAACGACAGAGCATCTCTCTAAAAATACGGACAGAGCAACAACGAGCTCCTCTGAAGACACCTGACGCACTAAAAAGTATAGTACTCCAAAAAGTCAAACGCGCACGTTTTTCTCCTACGTGTGTGCGGAATGTGTGTGTGTGTGTGAGGGTGTGTTGTATGTTGGCATGGCCCCATATACTGTTAATTGTGTCATGTAGTACCCTCTCTCTGTAGCTTCTAGGTCATGTGTGTGGCAACACACAACGAACTCTATCCATTTTATATGTATGTGTGTGTGTATGTATGTCTATAATATGTTTAAATATCACAGTTAATCCGTGTAAGTTGAAGCGCGTGCAAAGCGTGTAGGCCTGCATATCTACTTCCTGTATTAACAAGGAGAGGACGGCCATTCATGGCAATGAGTAACCAAGAAGTCTTCGTCGAAAATCGGTGAATGAAAACAGTAGTTTCACACTGGACTCAAGACAAAACGACATATTTACAATTATATATGTGTAATGTTTTCTCTTGTATGCAATGTAGTTAGTACTAGTATGATTAAGTATTTTTTTCAATTATTATGTCTTTATTGCCTATATGTCACGGTGCAGTCGTCACAAGCTCTGTAATACAGAGTTGCTACCTCCATTGTATTGTTCAATTTTTGATAATGTATTAAGGCTATTATCTTTGGAAATTAATGTCGAATTGAATTGAATTGAACTGAATTCTTCAGCTCTAAAATTTAGGACGAACGGCTGTTCCGGTTCACCAATTTTCGACACGTACCTCCCAGCCGTTTATCGTCATTTGACCGGCATTTTCAATACATTTACTGTGTTCCAGCATCCGTACTGCGTGGTGGTGTGGGACCTTTGGCCATCGGAAACTTCAAGATTCCTAGCCACGACGAGTACATGCACTGCAAAAACTCTGGTGTTGATTTAGCACCAGCCTGGAATCTATATATATATGTCCACACCAGAGAAGTGTTAAACAACACCAGTTTCGTTTTGGTCTAACACCAGATAGGTGTTTATACAACACCAATTAATATTAAAACAGCATCGGTTTGATTCCAAACTGGTGTTGTTTCAATACTTCTCTGGTGTGGACATATATAGATTCCGGGGGCTGGTGTTAAATCAACACCGGTGTTTTTGCAGGGTGTAAATATAGCTATTAGGATATCATTACTCTAAGAAAATGAAGGGTTACAGTAATATTTAACAAAACATGGATCAACATTTTCTTTATTTTCTTTTTACATATATATTTCAAAACCTGGGTAATCCACATCTACATTTGCAGAAGCATCTGGTTCGATGCATTATTCATACCAGTTTACAGCGCCTTATGGTGGGCTCTGGTACATCACAAAGCCATAAAGATTTGCATTATACATTGTTTGGATAGATAAAGTATCTCTGATGAGCCAAGTTTTTTTTTTTCTTTTTGGAAAACTCGACTTGATTGAAGGCTTGTCGTGAAGGGCTTATGTGCCGGTACATAATGGGAAAGGTCGCTTGGGCTCTCTTTGTGTATGTTTTTTTTCTGTAGGGAGGGGGGTCTGCCTTTTCAGACTGGCGTGTTTATATTAGAATGGATACGGCATGTGAAACCTTTAACAAGATTATTCTATCACGAATTTGAGAAAAAATTGTATGTATTATTTTTGGCAAGAGAGGTGCAATGTTTAGGTAAATGTAGTTTTCATTTTCTAATAGTCGGTCTTTCGCGAAACTAATGAGTGGGCTAATGTTTGGTCTGTTTTGTCTTTGCATGTTGAAATAAGAGGAAAAATGTTTACATCTGTAGTAAACTGGTAGTGGTAGGTGATAAATGCCTATTATTATCACTGATATTAAAAAATCATGAATTGATTGGACCTATATTCTTTTTTTTTATAATATTAAATTTAGACTCTCCTACAACAATTAAAATATTATTCATCTCCCAACCGTGACTGATACACATTTAATGTGCATCAATCATGACTTGGAGATGAATTTCGATTTGATGTTACTACGGTAACAAGTGAATTTATCTCGAGGATAAAGTTGGTCCTCCAGAAATCGACGTCAAAGTATCCACTTCAGTAAGTTGCACAGCTAGAAAAGTATTTACCAGAGATAACTGTGCCAGTGTCCTCCAGATAGCGCAGAGAAAGTGTTTAGATGATTGCTTGATTAAAGAAATTGTCTGGATGTCACGTAGCGTATACATCTTTGGCTATAATCTCCTCCTAGAGTTTTTACGTCATGTGGTCTATTGGCAGTATAATACTTGTAATAATGATAATAATGAAAATAATAATAATAATAAAGATAAAAATAATATTAATAATAATAATAACAATGATAATAATAATAATAGTAATATGCAACATGTATATAGCGCTTAATACAATTTTTTCTGAGCGCTACATAATGTACTATTACCTCGGCTTTAGCACGGCTATACCTTGATCAGGTGTTCGAGCATTCAGTGAATTCCTTCCTACCGGGTACCCATTTACTACACCTGAGTGAAGAGTGGCAAATGTAGATAATCGCCTTGCCAAAGGACGCGAGTGTTGCGGTGGGATTTGAACCCCGGACCTTGTGCTTCAAAGTCCGAAGACTTACCAACTGAGCCACAACACCTTTACATGCTACTTATTCCTAGGGTTTATTTATTTTTCATAACAAAAACAACAAACATCTAAGTATTACAGCTGTGTCCCTACAAATCTCATTGGAATCCATTGAATAATATGATTTGCATACGAAAGCCACGATTACGCATGTCTCAAATGTACTTTTTACAAAATGATATCAATAATTCTGATGTTTAAAAAATAAAGGGAACGGAGAAAATACAATGTTTTCTGTGTCACTACGAACCAGCAGCTTGTAGCACCATCGCAAGCCTCAACTACTCAAATCTGGGGCCCGTTGCAGAAAGAGTTGCGTTTAAACGCAAGCCAACAAATCAATCGTAAGTCCCAAATGCGCACTGTTAATTGGTTGAAAATAAAGTTGCGCATGATTTTTAGAGTTGCGATTGAACTCTTTCTGCAACGGGCCCCTGGTCACGTTCCAATTCCACCTTACAACATACAGTATAGGCCCATTTCAGTCATAATGTATGATACTTATAGGGCAATAATTATGTTACCATGGTTACCAAGGAGCAAAACGCACTTCTTCCACTCAAACAAAAAGAGTAACCTATACAAAGAAAATAATACCTCAAAATTTATATTTTAAGACTTTTTATCACACCACGGAACGTACTGTAGGTCCATGATCGCACAAAATCAATGATCATACACAGTATTGGTCATTTCGTCCTCGCTTTAATGTATCCCTGGTGGCGTATTAAGTGCTGTTGATAGTTCTCGAGGTAGCGTGCGTTGCCAAGGAGAGTTCTCGAGTCCAGCAGTGCGACCTGCGCTAATCGATCGTTTACTGTCCCTCGCAGGTGCCTAGATGGAATACTTTTCTTACCATTATTGTGTCGATGTCACTTTTTAGTCGCCACCTGTGTATAGTATGAAGATGTCGTTTTTCACTTATCTTTCGAATGATGCGTATTCGCTTTATTTTGTCATATCATACATCTACCAGTCAATAACTTGAATATGATACGAATGAATAAAAAAAATGATCATAAATGTTTGCTTAAGATGATAAGATAACGAAATAATTACCTTACTCTTCCGTAAAAATCACGTTCCTTCTTTATCATTACTTCCCGTGGTACCTATGACTTCATTTATAAATCCAATAATAATTTTGTTCCAGGATATTCATTATCGTATGAATACTTTAACTATTTATAATGAAAGTCAATGCTATTAGTTTGGTTATGGTGCCAGTTTCATGAATTTCAGCTGAAAATAAATTTCGAAATTCGAAACACGAAAGAAATATTTTTCCCCCATATGCATCGGTTAATCTATTTTAAGTTCTGGCTAAATCACCAAATGGCAAATGACACTATTCCGATTCATCAATTACGTGTGTCAACAGTTTAGTGGCATGTTATTTCCTTGAAAATTAATTTTGATCGCGTGCCCGATGAAAATGAAATATCCAAGATGGTTTTTTTCCTTTCCCCCTTTTTAAAGCACTTTTCAAGCATGGAATTAGTAAAAACTGTCGGGATATAATCGTCTATAGATTTCTGATAGCCACTCTCTATTTTTTAAGAGATATGCTTAGATTTTGCTTACATTTTACTGCAAAAACACCGGTGTTGATTCAACCCCAGCCCGCGGTATCTATACCGGTCTACACCAGAGAAGCGTTGAAACAACACCAGTTAAGAATCAAACTGATATTGGTTTAACACTAATTGGTGTTGCTGAAATGCCAAATTGGTGTTAGCCTAACTCCAAACCGGTGTTGTTTCAGCACCTCTCTGGTGTGGACCGATATACTAGATACCAGGTTGATGTTGAATTAACACCGGCGTTTTGCAGTGTACCAAGAGAGGGGAATAGATATTTTGAAAAAAAATGAATTTTAACAAAGAATTAACTGACAAAAATCTACAGTCGATAAAGTTGTGAGATCGGAATGATACTCGAGTATCATTCAGATCATGTAGCTCTTACCAAAGCTTCAGATGGGCCAGAGCACCATTGTCAATCAGAACAAAAAATAAGACAATTTTTGGAATTTCATTTTGGAGTTTATATAGCAACGAGATCTGATTTATGCATTATTTGCAGAAACAAATATACTTGATAAGTTGTTTCGTAAGACTATGACATGAATGTTATCGATCTGACGGGTGACTTACTAGCCGATTTTCGGCGCTCTTAGTAGAAGACGTACGGTGGAGATCCCAAGAGAGATGGAACCTGCAACCCCCCGTCCTTGTGCCCCCTTCATCGTATTATGTCAGATTTCAAAATAGCAGCCTGATTATGATTTAATGTACAGAGGTATATCAGACATGTCCAATTGTCCAATAGATGCCCAAAAAATAGTAATTTATACAAAAAAATATTTTTAAAATATGAAGCCAGAAGTTATTCCCCCTCTACCCCCCCCCCACACACACAATTTATCTGTGTTTTGTGTGTGTGTTAAAAAATCCTTAACCCTAACCATAGTAGGATCCATGCCCTAACCTGAGAACATGTTCATCTGTGACCTTCGATTAATGGTTAAAAAGTGTAACGTCCGATCATGGTCCTGAGATGAGAATACTGTATGAAAATAATGGCAAAAATCATCCATATATCATTGGTTTATAAAGCATATATCATAATAGTCCAGTCAATCTAGCCAGAATAGGGGGGTAACCCACCACTAATTGCAACACGAGATATTCCACTAAAATGCTTTCCAGGAAGGTCCCCTGAACAACATACTAAAAGTCCCAAGAAATCCAAGCAGTGGAAATTTATGAAATTTGCATATTATGCAAATTAGCCATGAAAAATTTGAAAAAGAAGGGAAATAATCCAAAGATTACATATTAAATGTCCAAAACAATTTAATATGAATGGAAATTCATGATAAATAACTAAATTCAATGTTTTTAATCAAAAGTGCAAAAATTTCTACCTCATTTGCATATTATGCAAATAAGCATCCTTATATGGAAAAATGTCAAGATATTGTGATTTTTCTCATATAGACTGCTTGAAAACATTTCATTAATGTTGACATTAATATGCTACTATATAACTCACTAAGCATGAGAATTCATCCCAATGCCTGAAAATTAATTTGCATATTATGCAAATTAGCCATTAAAAAAACATAGAAAATGAGGAAATTAATCCAAAGATTACAAATTAAATGTCCACAGCAAGTAATTTTGAACAAAAGGTCATGATGAATAAATAAGTTCAATGTCTTTATTTAAAAAAAGCTAGCAAATCTGCCTCATTTGCATATTATGCAAATAAGTATCCTTATATGGAAAATGTCAAGAAATTTTTATTTTTATCACATTGTCTGCAGTGAAAGCGTTTCAGTTTTTCAAATTAATATGCTGCTTTCACTAAGCATTCAAATCTATCCTAATATGATTTATATTTAAGGAAAAATACTGGAAATATGTTCTTCCTAAGCCGCGTTGTTAGTCTGACAAGATGATGGGATTGGCAAGAACAAAGCACAGTATTTTAATTGGTGTGTAGTTTGTTAGAATGGACAACCCTTTCTTATATGGATGGGAACGTCTTAGACTTTCTTGAAATTTAACCGTATAAACATGATAAAGGGAGGCCCGGAAAAACAAACTTATGGCAGGTAAGATCTGATGAGAAGTCTCATTAAGAAGTGTAGCAGAGATTCCGTCTGACCTATAGTAGCTTCATGCAGGTTGTTTTCTTTAACAATTTCTTCAGTAGTCTGGCTACACCTGCTTGACTAAACAATATGATATCTGGCCATATCTGGGTCAGGACTGGGTCCCAGGACTTGTAGATCAGCGTCATCATCATCATCATCATCAGTGGTGAATACTACGACTAAAAATATTTGCCTTCCTTTAATAATGCTATTCCAATGTAGTCATAGCTATTGATATTAAGGGCTCCCAACATGTTAATTGTTACAGCCTGGATCATTGTCAATCCAGTCAACAAATTATGTATTATAGGCTTGTCTACAAAGTACAAACCCTCTTAATATGGTCCTTTTAATGCATTGTAGCAATTCTGAGCTTTACCTTACTGATGCTTTTTGGAGCTCTAAAATGTGCAAGCCTTCCTAGCCTTTCTCTAAAACTCTTGACATCTTCCGACACAACTTATGTCCATTGTCTCATTGAGGCAACTTGTGTCGGAAGAAGACATAGTTAACGGTGTGTTCTTGTTAAAGTCCTCTTGATTGGCATTCAGTCTCCTATGCTCGACTTGTCGGATTTCAGTACAAAGAGTTGTATGATTGTCCAAAGTACATCTGCATGACACTATTAAAGTCAGCATTCCTCCAGAAGAACATCCTTTAAGGATGTTCTGTACGACTAAGTTAGTCGTACCATAATTACTAAAAGGTTTATTCCTCTGGATAACCTCACAGTATACCCATGAGTAACACATTGTGGCAAATAAATCCTGGAAGTGGTACACACTGTCTAATCAATGTTGGATGGTATTTGATGGTGATGTTAACGGTGTTCCATTATGTCGTGTCCTCTTGTTGGAAATGCAATAATCTGGCTTATAGTCCTCCATCTGGTTTGTTCATAGTCTCACTGAGGAATTTCTGTTTCAGGAAATTAATATTATTATTTGCATACGAATTACTTAGAAACTATATCTTTAATATTCGGAGATGGTTGCCATAGGAGATTTATCAAAGAGGAAAGAAAAGAAAATGGTTGCTTCATCATGAAGCAGCAACTGGATTCAGCAAGAACGTCTAATTACGATTCCTGTATCTGAGAAAGATGCCTATAATGCACTTTAAGCCTTCATCATGAATTTATAAATGGCTTTCATGTCGCTCGTATAGGCAAATGCCCATTGTTACTCTTATCAAGCATGCCCAGAGATCTTGTGATCCAAGAAAGTACTCATATTCAACACCAAGACAAGTGATGATGATGATGATGGGTTCTTGTAAAGCGCCGGTATCCGCCTCAGCTGGGCGCTCATGGCGCTTGCTCAATTGAGTTATTCTTGGGATAATGTTGGAGTGGGGAACAGAAAGGTCTTCAGGTAAGACTCAAAAGTTGATTGGGTCTCTGCTCTCCTGATAAATTGGGGAAGGCTAATCCACAGCTTTGGTCCAGAGATGTAGAAGGCTCACCCAAGGTTGTGTGGCTGAGAGATTCCCTCAGCAATGCTTGATCTGCTGAATTGAGACTGTTTGTTGGTCTATGCTGAGATAAGAGCTCTGATATGTAGGGTGGAGATTTATCGTTAAGCGCTTTAAATACAAGGACCCAAAGTTTATAAGCTATAAAGTGGTGTGCTACAAGGACCAAATATTCGAAGCTAATGGGCTTTATTTGTACGAGTGTGACATCTTGTGCTGATCACTTGGCAATCCATGAGCTTGCTAGCGTGGACTATACTCGCAAGAAACGCAAAGTCTATACAACGTCAAGAAGAGAGCAAGACTTGGATGGAAATAATGAAGCATTCAAGCAGTGGGATCCATGTAGAATGGACTCATCATTGTACAATATGAGTGGGGTAACTGCTCGTGACAAAAGTCAATATCAACCAAGCAAGAAGTGTAGGGAAGTTCATCATGGTTAATACACATAATCTACATGGAATTTTAGAGGAAAGTATCACGTATGTGTTTCCTTGAATATTTATAACATGTCGGATGCTTATTTGCATAATATGTAAATTACGCTTCATGTATTAAGCTGATTATTAATGTATTTGCCATTCTTAGTGATCACATCATATTGATCTAGGCTGAAATGTTTTCATAACTGGTTTTGGGAGAAAAATCCAAATTTCTTGATTTTTTTCGTTATAAACATGCTAATATATATGCAAATGAGGTAGATTTATTTACGATTTTTTTTTTTTATTTAAAAAATAAATAAATTTGTAGAATTCATCATGGGCTTCAGTTCAATTCGTATTGTTTTCTGTACTTGATTTCCAATATTTGGAATATTTTCCTTATTTGTAATTTATTATGGCTAATTTGCATAAAATGCAAATTTTGTGATTTTCCTATATGCTTGTATATTTAAGGACTTTTAATATGGTGTTTAGGAAACCTTCCTGTAAGGTATTGCCATATTCCAATTTCAATAGATAATCTACTTGCAATTTTTGAGGCATGTATCACCAGTGTGTTTTCTTGAATATTTGTAACATGTTAGATACTTTTATTTGCATAATATGCAAATTGCACTACAGACACTAAGCTGAATACAAATGTATTCAACGTCCTTAGTGATAGCAGCATGTAAATGTCAACATTAATGAAATTTCCAAGCAGTTAATGAGAGAAAAATCACAATACCTTGACATTTTTCCATATAAGGATGCTTATTTGCATATTATGCAAATGAGGTAGATTTTTTTGCACTTTAGACAAAAAAAACATTGAATACAATTATTTAACATGAATTTTCGCTGAAATTGAATTATTTTGGACACTCAATTTGTAATCTTTGGGCTATATTCCTTATTTTTATAACTTTTTATGGCTAATTTGCATAATATGCAAATTTCATAAATTTCCACTGCTTGGATTTCTTGGGACTTTTAGTATGTTGTTTAGGGGACCTTCCTTAAAAGCATTGCAGTGGAATATCTCGTGTTGCAATTAGTGGTGGGTCAAACCCTATATTGACTGGACTATAAGCTGCTATTTTCATGAGTCAAGAAAGTTTTCTTGACTGACCTTTAAATAGGCTTCAACACACAAACATGACAACATCCCTTAGCACATATACCATCCATAGTTTTATTAGCCCGATGCGCCCGAAGCATTTATTCTTTACGCAGTCGTGTTTAGACCATATTCCCGATCGCGAAGGTGTTCATTCGAGCCCTTATCCCAGAAGACTGCATCTCTCACCTATCTCCATTTCTCATCCATTGCATACAAGAAGGTGTCACCTCAATAAATGGACTTGTTTGTCGGCTGAGCGTCAAATTTCAAAAATAGTAACGTGTTGGTCAGGCACCTGTCCCATTTTCAGCCTTTTCTCATTATTTTTGCAAGCGAGCCTCTGACAAACATTCCAAATATAACCCATTCAAAGGTGACCCATTGTGAAATAATGGAAATCTGTGAAAGTCGACTAATTTGGGGTGATGGTTTGACACCAGTTTTCTGAGTTATATGGTGTCCGCTGAAAAGGGACCAGCAGCGTATATGTTGGCATACTTCCCCATTCCTCGATTACCCCGATTCGAATGCACGGAATAATCCCGGGGAATAATATCATCTGTATTAAAGTCCCCGTCCCTTCTTTTGCGTTGCTTTAGTACGCCACAAACGGGTTTTCGTATTCTTCATAACGACCAAAATGGATAGGCACTTTAGGAAAAGCATCTCAAAGCATATAAATGGTGTAATTTTGTCTGAAAGTGTTTTCATCATCCCAGGCGATAGGTTAATGAACATTTGGCATGGATATAATGCGTATTTATGCCTTACCGTAGTGATCCAGATCACCCATTTTACTGCATAAAACCTTCGCGACATGATCATTTCCAACACGAAGTAGAGCATCGCTTTTAAACGCATGCTACAGTGACAGCATTCTAGCTACCAAACGTAGATATATCACACTGAAGTAATGGATTCAAAATCAATCCACATTTGAATCCATTTATTCAGAGTGATCGGATTGGTTGTTGTTAAAGCAAGGAGGTTTCAAATGAGATGGATTAACAGCAAATAAAATATCTTTGAACAAGGTTAAAAGCCACCAGCAGAAAGTATGTCAGGCATGCACTTTGCTCAACATCTCTTGCAATTGTGTAGACAAATGATTCCCGCATGACTCCGCAGCTATGGGTCATACATAAAGGGAAATATGCTTTTGTGATGATATGACCACCGGTCATGGTGGCTCAGTGGTAGAGCGTCCGCCTCATGAACGGGAGGTCGTGGGTTCGATCCTCGGCCGAGTCATACCAAAGACTTACAAAAATGGGACCTTCTGCCTTCTTGCTAGGCGCTCAGCATTTAGATTGGGGAAGGGTAATAATAACATTATTATGTAATGCAGGGCCCGCTGGTAGAGCAGTTTCCTAACTGAAGTGGCTACCCTGGGTAAATAAAACGTTATTATTATTATTATTATTATTATTACTTTTTCGCCGCATCTTGGTCTGGTTATATGTGTAGTACATAATTCGGAGGTATGCGAAAATAAACTATGCAATATGTCCTGAAATATGACTCAAATTTGCTCGACTGGGCATGTGCGGGCACTCATCTGGCATATACAGTAATGAACAATATTCTACAGACCACATTTGAAATTTTCATTCGCCGCAAACGATCGGAAAAGTGTTAAAATCTGGTTTCAGTAAAGGTCTAATTCTTTCTTTTTTCACTAATTACAGGTTAATTGATATAATCTGGGCAAATATCTCGTCGTAATAGTGCTTGGTTATTGATGTTTTGTCATGCATTCAAATTTCAGTTTGTTTATTAATACTAAAGATGGAAAATTGATACAAATGGATATTCGTAAAATTTCACCCCTCTGCTTTCTTCACTGAAACTGGCGGCTTCGAAGGCGGACATCAAAAGGTCCTTATTCATGTTATTGCCGTTCTTTCTTTTGTGCTTCTTTAGAAATAAACAGCTGCTTGAATAAATGTGTTGCCTGTTGGAACTCCAGTCATAGAATCTTATTGGTTAAAGTGTAGCCAAAACTACCATAGGTTAAGGGTTCGCTCGAGTGACTATCATATACATGTATACCTGTTTAACTCTTTAATGTATCTATTTCTTTTTTTTTTCATTTGATTCATCTGTCTTCACTGCGTGAAGGGGTTAAACTAATTTTTCGTCCAAACCTAATACAAACAGGTTTATTTTATTACATGTCATTTCATTTCTTTGTCAAACAGTCACTTTGATTGATTGACCATTTATTCAAGTCTCACAAAAAATTGTATTCATACAACTATTACAAACAATGTAGATGTATATACAATAACTAAAATGCAAGCAGTAATGCACAAAGAATGTTCACTTTACAGTGGATTAATAGATAGAAAAGGGGAACCTTTGGAAAATCATGATTGGCTTTGGAAAATGAAATTTCTCACATATATGTATATATATATATATATATATATATATAATGAGATGAGGCCAACTCAAAAGATGACGCAGGACACCATTCTTAGCTTTAGCTTTCGTCTTTATTAAGACTTCGTCAGAAGCGTCTGAAAAATATAAGGAGATACAACATCCAAGTTTGTCTTGCACATCAATGAATTATCATCAAGTTGAATATATTCCATAATATCATTAGACAGATGAATGAATGAATAATTAAATTAATTGATTAATAACGAATAATTAATTATTTGTTATTTATTAATTAATTAATTAATTAATTAATATATTCCACACTACAGAATTTCACACTATGCCATCATTAATTTTCTCAATGGAAATTTACCATATGTTTGAATTTTATTGCACTTAATCTATAAGATTCATCTTTCTGTCTTTGTGAACTTAGCCTTTTTTTTAATGTATGAGGTGCGTTCTACATGTAGTTGATAAAATATGTATTCAGCTAGTAAGTCATTGTGCATAATATAAGCTAATCCTCGGTAGCTTTGCCAAGTTTACCCGACTTAAACAGCCTTATTTCAAAAAGTTCATCGCGGAAATGAAAGTGACTGATTACAATAGCCTGTACAGCCTGTGTCTCGAATGATTATTTGTATAATTTCAGATTGAGAATTATTACTTTATGTGGGCCACGGTATCCTGATTTTGTGTCAACCCGCGATATATTCACACCCACGAGTCGTATGGTGTGGATTGAGTCGTGTTTTAATACAATTTAAAGCAAAATTAGAACCAGCAGCATTGTATAACACGACCTTAAGTCCCCAACTATACTCAAATTTGGCCAGGCTACTAACCCATAATGCAACATTCTGAGCAGGGTAGTCTTCTTCATATAGTCTTCTTCATAATCATTAAAGTCCTATAATAATAAACAGCCAATAGCAGCCAACTAAGCTGGCAATTTATGAAAGCTCTTTCGAGGTCTCATGCCACATGATATGATAATAATAATATTCTGTGGGCCGTTGATCCTCACTTAAAAGGATAAGAATGTTGTCAGTTGAAATCTAGCTGTCACCAAAAAATAATATTATATTCGAGACTCATTATTTATAGGTATTGATATCAACGTCAATGCATGTCGAACAGTAAAACCATTTGCAAAAAAGTATGTCTCATAAATGTTCCGGATTTCGTACGACTAAATTGCCTGTGATCCGTCGTAGGAAAGCCTGTATATATTTTGTGGTACTTTCGGTAACGTAAATACAAATTGAAAGAAAAAACAGCTAAGTGTGCAGAAAATCACGTTTGATGGACATGAGTGGTTTAGCAAATTGTTGCCAATTCCAGTCTCATTAGTATTATCAGGATAATTAGAAAAGCCGGCGAGTATAGAGCTTTTTTTCGTTAAGCTATCTAAAAAAGCTTTTTAAAAGGCATCGATTATTTGTGGCATGAGGCTGGAAGATGAAAGAGTCCTAAATAACAAGCCTACACAAAACACATAAGTTCCCATGGAGTGACGTCATAATTGGGTCATTGGGAAATGCGTGATCAGCCAGTCCCAAATGGGCCATAATGGGATCATGTGATCTTCCTTTTATTTTCCATTGGGCATCGCTGACCGTTTCTTATCTTGCTTTCATTGGTTCTTTACTGATACTGGGGGCGATTATAAGGCTTTCGATTAGAAGAAAGATCAGGTTATTTTACGATATGTCTGTACAAAATTGACGAAGTTATTCAAAAGCAGAGTATCCTTGATGAGACAAATCATGTTTATCATCCCAAATATTTATCGATCACGTTTTCCTCTCAATTTTATACCCAAGAGAAATATGATGAAAAGATCAAGCTCCAACATGACTAAAATGACGTCCACTGTGCCTATAAAATTCATATTTTCTAATGCTGTTGCATAGGGTCCCGGTTTTTACGAATAATCTATGAAATTCAATGATTTTTATTGGTAGACAAAACGACGCCCCTGACTTATCAGAATGCAGAATGCAACACGCTATTCTACTCGTGAACAATGAGTGAAGTTGAAATATTCGAAGTGAGCGTGCTTCACATGCTCATTTTAATATTAACACCGAGGAAAACTTTGGGAACTGTTTTGGCCCCAAATCTGCATAGATAATGGTCTCCTGTCTCCATTATCTGCATATAAACACGAGATATTGTCTATCACAAACTCAATATATCGAATAACATACTAGGGTGTTGTTTGTATCTAAACTAAATTCAACAGAACTTACAATGAATACAATACAGACAAAAAACTTTAAATGACAGTATGCATGTAGTTTTTTACGGGTTTCTAATTGCAGACGATCAATATTTCAGTCTCCAGTGAATCCTGTATTCGTTATTAGGGAGTTTTCATACATTGCAAAAACTCTGGTGATGATTTATCAACAGCCCGGAATCTATATATGACAACACCAGAGAAGTGTTAAACAACAGCAGTTTTGTTTTGGTCTAACACCAGATAGGTGTTTGTACAACACCAATTAGTATTAAAACAGCATCGGTTTGAATTCCGAACTGGTGTTGTTTCAATACTTCTCTGGTGTGGACATATATAGATTCCGGGCTGGTGTTAAATCAACACCGGAGTTTTTGCAGTGTAGCCGCGACCCAGAACGAATTCAAGAACAGAAGAAATAACTGTATTGAAAATACCCGTCAAAATAATGGCAATTGACATCTGGGATGCCTTTGTCGAAAAGTGGTGAACCGTAAAGACAGTTTCGTCCTAAGTTTTGGAGCAAACGAAAAAAAATGTAAATTTGTCTTTTGTCGAGATTCCAGGACGACAGTGCTGTTTTAATTCACCAATTTTCGATAAAGACTCCTCGGTCGATCTTTGTCATGAAGGGCATTTGACAACTATTTTTCTTTGTTATTGAAAGCGTTCTGTGTCGCGGTACGAATATTCCCTGACTTGAAGACGTATACACATTAGGTACAGCAGGTGCAGGTCCAATGATGGAGGCGGGGGGAGAGGGGTCAGCAAAATTTACCCTGATCGGCTGCTCAAAGAGCGAAAAAAAAATATTATTATTTTTATTCAATCTGTGTTTAGTTGGGGGGTCACTGGTCCTTTCGACTGAAGTTATAGTAATATCTAACATTATTTCTACTAACAAAATTTGATACAAACGGCCTACATAAATCATGCGAGCGCAAAGCGATTTTTTTTTAATATTTAAAATGGTGACTTTTTTTACCTGATTGCTATGAAAGCATGAATGCTTTGCAAGCAACGAGAGCACCGACGGCTTAAGGTCCTCTCCGAGGGACCTGGCAATGAGGATAAAATGAGTGGATACGCACAAAACTACTCGAAAAATGCGAGTTCAAAGTTGGTGATATTCAGACCTGCAAGGTAATGAAACGTTTTCAGCACTGTTTTACTTGAGTGAAAATCAGGAGGCGGGGGACATTATTTATTTCATCAGTTTGATAATGCAAACGCACTTTATGGATCTTCTGTAGCAAGGCTATACAGTGCAGTCAATAGTCAGCCAAATGCTTCTGAAAGGGAATTAACTTTATTTATTTATTCATTCATTCATTACACATATTTTGGGAAAGGGTAGCCCGATCAGCAGATCAGCATTTGGGCCCTTTATAAAAATACAATTAAAGTAAAAATATACACACACACACGCACACCCACACATACACATACATACACACATACAAATATATATATTACAAAGAAACCAAGATTATAAAGCTAGACTAAAACTGTATACATTGTGAACAGCAATATGATACAAAGTACAATATATATAGATGTGAATATTAAGGATTCTTAGGAAATTGGGTTTGAAACAAAAAAGGGTGATTGACTAAAATGCCTGACAATCAGCAAGAAATGCATACTTGTAAATACAGCTCGAATTCATAACATGAAAGAATAATAAAGTAACAGATGTAAAGTAGACAATATAATGTAGACAATGAAAATGTAGAACACTTAGTGATGATATTGATGATAATCGCACATCGTCGGCTACGGATAAATCGTTTTTGATAGATTAAGTGCCTTTTCCCTCTTTTTTCTTATTGTAGGCTGCGCGCACTTTTTTTCCTTTTCTTTCATTCTGCTCGAGGGGAGATGACTACATGTGATTATGTAGAACACTTTACAAAAAATCTTGATTATTATACATTCATGACATTAGCACGTTCCAACTTGAATAGAATCTATGACCTCCATACTTCCAGGGAAACATGTACTTTAAGCATTTTTTTCAACATGTCCAAAATGTTCTATCATTCGCTCCAACTTCGCCCTTGAACATGCGACCATGAGGAAATAAAATCATAAATCGTTGCCTCTTTTTGGTTGTAAAAGCTGAAGCAGGATGAACGTAATCTTACTTTGAAAGCGCAATGTACCTGACTACTAGCCCCTTGAAGGGTAAGAGACAAATAACAGAATGCAAACACATGAATGATGTGCGTGAATTTGCATATACCCTCTTGGTGACACAATATCTTCTCCGGCGACAATTGCTCCAAGCTTCTTTTCATCTAAGAAATAGGGTTAGGGTTGGGGTTGCAATAAGGTTTTAGGTTATTTTGGGGGTTTAAGGTTTAGGAAAGGATACAGTGTTATATCCAGGAATTAAGTTGGTCATTCCACTGGTGTGTGGAATTTCGACGGCGAAGGCGAAGCAATTGTCGCCGGAGCAAAATGTCAAAAAACCATTAAGCTCTACCCCCCCCCCCCCCGGTCACCTTCTCACTCGATGGAAAGCGACTCTGGTCGATACAATTCTTCCATTATACGTCATTCACTGTACCCCACTTCAGGGGCCTGTTGCATAAAGAGATGCATTTAAACGCAACTAAATATATCAAGCACAAGTCCATAATATACGTATTTGACGGTATTTGATTGGTTGAATGTCAAATTGCGTCTGATATTTGGAGTTACGTTTGTTCACAACTCTTTCTACAACCGGGTCCCTGATCCAAGAGAACTTTTCGATATCAATAAGAGCCAATTCAGGTTCGTAAAAAGAGGGCACGGACATGAAGTAGATTGAACTCCAGTACTTAAGAACTTGAGTTGCAGTCAATGGTCCCGTTGTGGTGGCGTAGGTCTAGGGGCACGCGGGTGCATGCCCCCTCAATCAAGCCGGTTGACGTAAACAGAAAAAAGGAGAGATGAGAATATTAATCGAAACTGCTATATTTACTTCAATCATAGCTCAAATCGTGCACCATTAGAGTTTCTTATGATGAGAGTTCAATCATTCCCGATAAAAATGAATTGATATGCTAAATGAAACACGATAAGGTTTACACAATTCTCGCTGATATCAGAATACGTTATACGATCATCTAGTATCTTGAACTTGATCATTCATTAAACTAACAAACGTTGGCTCATTAACAGTGATAGCAGTCTTGCTAATTTGAAGGTGCCTTGATTTGGAAGAAAGTATGTGTTTGCAGCCTTTGTTGTTGATGTTAATGGTATTAATATCGTAATACATTCCAAAACTCAATCCCTGTATAAGAAATGTTTTGTCTTTACTTCGCGCTTCACTGGAGGATACAAGCAGGACCTGTCAAGCACTGTCTGCAATCACATTTGAAGACGATACATATTTCAACAGTCAAATAATGCGAGCGCGAAGCGCAAGCAAAGATTTTATATCGTGACATGAACAAATTATTTTAGGGGGACCGCGGCCCCTTCGGCTCAAACTAGGATCCGCCTATGGACTTCCCAAATTCACAGTTTTCCCCAAAAGTTTATGATCAGCTAATAATTTTGAGTTAACTTTAGTAGCTTCAAACTGTCAAAGCAAATTTGATACTGTAACAAGTTTTATAAAACGGGCACTTGGAGTCGATTTTGGCAATGTGACCCCGGGTCTACGCTCCACGACTCACGACTAAGAAGACAGAAAATTTATTGAATTGCCCGTCAAATTACAAAGAACAGCTAGGAGGTTTTTCCCCAAAAAATTGATGAACCGGAACAGCAGTTTCCTAATAAGTTTCGGAGCTGATAAAAAAAACAATAAATATGTCGCCAAAGACTTGACGGGCATTTGGCAATACATTTTCTACGTTCTTGAATCCGTCATGTGTTACGATACTGCAACAAATAACAATGACAATTTAGTTTTAAATTTGATTTATTTCAATCAAAACAACAAAAAAACATCTTACATGTCTTGAAGAGTTAGATGTGCAATCCAAAGTTAAATCCAAGTTGGCTGGCGAAAATTCCTTAAACTAAATTTCACAATGATGGCGATGATGAAATTGTTGTTGAAGCACGACGAATAACAAGATTCACTCTAACGAGTTGAAATGTCCATGAACAGATGAAGACGATGTTGATGATGATTAACAGTCAATTTTAGCAATCCTTGGGTTGAAAAGCGTTCATTAAAACAGCTTGATGATCTCGAGAACTGAAAATTTCTCTCTCAAAGAAACTGCAAACAGTTCAATGATGGCGTGCAAAATTCCACAGAAGATAAATATTCCAGGTGGAAATAAACTCTGCTCCGACATAAAGTCTGGTGTGAAACTCTGAGTTCTGATCTGATGTGATGTGATCTCCTTGAAGAAACTGCCAGCTTATATTTAAATTATTCACTATTCTGGAAGCTTCTAGTATTTACTATTCTGGAAGCTTCTAGTATTGTCTACAAAAAGAACATTCTGCCAATTTCTAGAGCAATCAAATTCTAGAAGACTCTTGAATGACCTCAGTGAAATTAACAATTGTAAACAACATAGCTAATCCTATTGTTCATTTCCACTACCGCTGGGAATCTTATTGTGTAGCAATCTCTATTCAGAAATATCAAAGAGTACTCAACATTCTGGAATATTCTTAATCATTCTATGCTGAAAGAGGAAATAACTCAATAAATGAATGTAATTGCTCTTACAATTCTTCTTATATATAACATCGTGGAATGAAAAGTCCCCAAAAGCCAAAACACGATCTAGATTGTATTTGACAATTATCTGATATTCAGTTGAGAAACTTCTAAGGCCGACATAAATCTGATGATCTGTAAAACAGAAGGAATATACTCAACACCAGAACAATAGACAAAACAAGTGACAGGCCTCCTGTATACCAATTTGGGTGTATGGTAATTTCTAACTTTTGGGGTTTGATTATTACAAACTTATAAAAAACGTACCTGGATCATTGCATACTGATCCATTGAAAGTGTTGTTTGTTGTTGTTCTTTGGAAGCCACCCCCCCCCCCCCCCGATGCGGCCGCCATAAAGGGCTCTGAATTAAAATGTATCTTTAGATAATTATGACCGCGCGACAACTATAAGCTTGACAGAGTAGTGGATTCATATGTTTTGAACAAGTGCTCTCAGTGGTCGGGACGGGAAGGGAATCTTATTAGGAGATCCAGTGAGAATACACCGAATCACCTTTTGAAAATCGTAGTGTTTGAAGGCGTAAATGAAGGGATTCACGGCAGAACTGCCCAACACAAGACAGGCTAAAAATATATCGCTGACTCCGTTTGAACTGTACAACAGGAAAGGAATGGGAAGGTAGCATGTCAGAAAGATCACGGTGATGGCAGCTAGAATTTTGGTGATCTTGACTTCGCGAACAATGAACCTGTTTTCCCGCGCGAGTTGCCTCTCCGCATTTATTTGTCTGATTGGCAGTTCTTGATTCTGAATTCCATAGTCACGTGACGGGCCGTCTTGGTGCGCCGCTCGGTCCTGTTCCCGATCTGACGGGCGCGCTCGTTGGTCATCATTTCTTGGACTTAGTTCTATGGCCGCGGCTATTCTCGTTGTGTGAGCTTTAACATGAAGAGCAATTTTAATATAGCATAGCGATACCACTAAAATACATATCACAATGTATGTCACGTCAAGAGCAAATAAGAATTTTTTTATACCTGTGCTAGAAGGTACAGTCCGATATATTCTTACGCTCCGGTCGTATCTTAATCGCCATGGTTGTGGAGAGAGGGTTAAGTATAAACAAACTGCCCCCACAAAGGTCAAAGAAGCCATCATCATCATCATAATGTTCAGCTTTGTGAAATATCTATCAAAAGTAAGGATGGATTTTGTTATTTTGACATACCTAATGATTGCGATCATTGCCAGTGTTGTAATACTGGCAGTTATTGCGAAGCAAACGATCGTTTCCAGAAAAATCAGGATATTTTCTGGAACCGCTGGCTCATTTTTGGAAAATAGGGCCACGGCTTGCAGCAGACCGAAGAAGGAACACGTGATAAGATCGAAGCATGCCAGGCTGACGACGAACACGTTAGTTTTGGTTTGAAGTTTAGTTGACAAGCACACTGATATGATCGTTAAACTGTTTCCAATAATGCCAGTGATTGTTATTAAAGTGAAGGCTGACCCGATGATGTATTGGACGTAATTGCTCAGTATCACACCACCACCCATCCATTCTGAAAAATTAGTATAAGATGCCATTGCTTTGCCCTGACTAACTGCAGTGACTAACTCAGAGATGTCCGAACAAAATCATTAAATGTATGAAACGCTTTGTGTGCGACTTCTTTCGCAAAACAAATTAAGTCGCCCAAAGTGACAGCACTTCACTTCCAGAGTCAGTCGTCACCCGACTGAAACGACTTGAAAGTTTTCTGAGATCTTTTACCTGTACACTATAATTACTTTCTTTTCTTTTTTACTGTTGCAAGACGTCAGAAAAATATCATGAATAAGTAATTAGGATGTAATCTGATTAAGGGATGATTAATATTTCAAAATAAAAAGTAAAGATGTACAAAAAACAAAAATCGTGTGTTAGGTTTTAAGTATCAGATTTGTAAAAGTTTTAGGAATAAGGGAAGAAAACCCGACTGAAATAGAAATAGACAGAAATATTAAAACAATTCGTGTGTGAGGCTGTAATTATCACGTTGAGGAACTCGTGGATAGCTGCAGGGAGTAGACGGCGACCGTCCCTGTGTTCTTTCGAGTAGACAAAATGGAAAAAGAAAGAACAACCGAACAAGGGAAGAAAACCCGACTAAAACAACTTACAAGTTTACCGGGACAATTAATCTTTACTAATTATCATTATAATACTCTTTTAACTGCTGCAAGAAGACAGAAAATATATAATCAATTATTAATCAGGAAGTGCTATGATTGATGATGGATTAATATTTCAAAATAAAAAGTTAAGATGTACAAAATATAAAAATCGTGTGTTAGGTTGTAAGTATCAGATTTGTAAAAGTTTTAGGAATAAGGGAAGACAACCCGACTGAAACAATTTGCATGTTTACCGTACCGCATGGACCTATCCACGGAGGATTATCTATTGTTACTTGGGGTGCTGTGACAATGCTCAGCACCCCCAGTAACACTCCTCCGTGGATAGGTCCATGGTTTACCGGGACATATTATCTATACTTAATTAGGTGATCTGGCGATTGGCAGATCAAATATTAATTTCGTACAAATTTTCTGTTTTATTTATCATTAATTTATTTATTCATTTTCATGTTTCCACCCTTTTCTTGTTAGCACAAAATCTCAAAGACTCATCCATCAATTTCCGTCAAAGTTTTATCAGTTATGCGGATCTAATATTATGCCATGTGCATGAAACGAGTTCAAAGTCCAAGGGTCATCGTGACGTCATCTAGGCGCGATTCTGTAAAGTCATATTATTAATCATATCTTCATTATGAATTATCAAAAATCAATCATATTTACATCATATCAACTTCAGGTTAAGGGTCAATTCCCCATGTCATCAAAAACATAGAATCACCGTGGTTTGATTTTCTTTGTCTGCTTTGCAGGCAAGACAAAATCATATTTTTGGAATTGTTTTAAAAAGGTTGTTAAAATTTATGATACACAGATGAAGAGTTATGAAAGAAACATAAGGGAGAAAGAGAGACAGAAGGGGGAATAAAGGGGAAGAAAAAAGAGGAGAAAAGGAGGGGTGTGAGTTCTAGAAGATGAAAAAATACACCACTTAAGAACTTAAACTATAACAAAATATGAATTCATTTAGACTTATATTTGTGCATACTTTCAAAACATAAGTCTACTCGGTGCTGTAATCTCGTTAAAACAACACTGGTATTTTAAAAACGGATTTACAAACGCGCTTCAAAACACAGAGTCTAAAACGCGCCAACCCTGATGCGAAGCATACACAATATTTTTCATAAAATGTCTAAAGTAACCCTAGGAATTCATTGTTATGAGTTCATTTACCTCTATTTTGCTCATACAAAATGCATGTTTGCTCTTTGTAGTCAGAGGATTTTGTCTTTATTATTGTATTTTCTCCTTGGAAACCAAAATTACAATGCAATTTTATTCCCTTATAATGCGTAGTTACCATCTCTGTTGGTGCTTTGGTGGTATCATATTTTAGTCCATTAAATTCAATAAGACAGAGTTATTGATTGATTGGCCGATATGGCATTTTATTTGCATCCAAGATAAAATCATACATTTAACATGATAAAACAATATTTACAAATATTATAAAGAGGCAGAGGGATAAAAAAGCAAAATACAATTTTAGAGATAACAATTACAACAAATGAAAGCACAACATACAAGTATCGGATGCAGGGGACCAGCAAAGGCCGAAGGCCTATCAAGGCTAGTCCCCGAACATAACATAACAATAAATAAAGTATACACCAATACAAAAAGGGCAAAAACAGGCAACTGATAGTCTATTGAATGAACGATTGATTCATAAGATATGTTTTGTATTGTCTTTTAAAAGGAGACATTGACTGGCAAGATTTCTGTTTTGATTTCAAATTATTCCAAATAATAGGTCCTCTGTAATTAATAATGGTACGAGAAAAATCATATTGGTACTTTGGCAAGTATAGATCATTATAGTGTCTTGTTGCATATTTATTGACAGCCTTTTGAAAAATAAATGAATCATTAAAACATTCAGGCAAAATATTTTTAAAATACTGATACATAAATATGGCAACGCAGTAAACATTCAGCTCAAATATTGTTAATATATTGAGATTTTTAAAAATTATGTTTGTATGGGCAAGGTATGATGACTTTGTTATTATTCTGATAGCACGTTTCTGCAACAAGTATAACCTCTGTAATAAGTATTTTGGACAATTTCCCCATATGATGTTACAATAACTCAACTGTGGCAAGATCATAGCATTATATAATTTCAGGAGAACTGACATTGGTAAAATATATTTAATTATTCTCAATATTCCTATGACACAGGATATCTTACGAGAAATTTCATCTACATGATCTTTCCAAATTGATTTATTGTCCAATTTTAAACCAAGAAATTTTACAGATTATGTCATTTGTATTTCATTATCATCAATATATATTTTAATTTGACTTAAATCCAGGCATTTTTTTTTTGTTTTGAAAATTATTAAATTTGTTTATCGAAATTTAGTAACAATTTGTTTGCAAAAAACCAAGAATGAACTTTTCGTAACTCAATATTGATGCTCTTACTAGATTATCATCAGAAACAAAAAGGCTTGTGTCATCTGCGAATAAAATAAAAGATAATATATCACTAGAATTCGGTAAATCATTCACATATAACAGAAAGAGAAGAGGGCCGAGATTTGAACCTTGGGGAATGCCTGTAGAAATGGCATTGCCAGAAGAAGTAAAATTTCCAAAGCTAAAAAACTGTTTCCTGTCAGATAAATAATTACTGATTAAGTCATTTGCAATACACCGGAAGCCATAAAAATATAATTTCTTCGTTAAAATACGGTGATCCATACAGTCAAAGGCTTTCGAAATGTCTAAAAAAAAGTCCAATCAAAATTTTTTTTATTTTCAAAAGCGTTGGCAATCTTTTCTGTAAGATCTAAAAGGGCATGATGAGTATTGTGTCTCTTTCTAAACCCATATTGCAGACGATGGCATCTGTAGATTATCCCGGTGTCTCCTTCGATCCCTCCGAATATGCGTAAACAATTTCGTCTGGAATATTGTTCAAGATCTGATTGGGCATGTTGAATGGTCTGAATATGGTTGGAGATTAGTTGGATAGTCGACGATGACACAACGTTGGCAAGGTTGGAAACGAGTTCGATAGAAATTTGTTGATTAACCGACAATGGCACAACGTTGACAAAGTTGGAAACTGGTTTGATGGAGATCTGTTGGATAGTCGACGATGGCACAACGTTGGAAACTAGTGTGTTGAAGATTTGTTGGACGGTCGACAATGGCACAATGTTGGAAAATGGTAGGTTGGAGATTAGTTGGATAGTCGACAATGACACAACGTTGACAAAGCTGGAAACTAGTTAGATGGAGAGTTGTTGAACAACTGACACTGGCACAACGTTGGAAACTGGCAGGTTGGAGATCAGTTGGATAGTCGACGATGAAACAACGTTGGAAACTAGTGTGTTGGAGATTTGTTGGACAATTGACACTGGCACAACGTTGGAAACTGGTAGGTTGGAGATCAGTTGGATAGTCGACGATGACTGAACGTTGGCAAGGTTGGAAACTAGTTCGATGGAAAGTTGTTGATCAACCGACAATGGCACAACGTTGCCAAAGTTGGAAACTGGTTTGATGGAGATTTGTTGGATAGTCGACGATGGCACAACGTTGAAAACTAGTGTGTTGGAGATTTGTTGGACGGTCGACAATGGCACAATGTTGGAAAATGGTAGGTTGGAGATTAGTTGGATAGTCGACAATGACACAACGTTGACAAAGCTGGAAACTAGTTAGATGGAGAGTTGTTGAACAACGGACAATGGCACAGCGTGGAAAACGTTGGAAACTAGTTTATTGGAGATTTGTTGGACAGTCGATAATGGCACAACGTTGGAAACATGTTTCATTAGATAGTTACTGAACAGCCGACAATGGCACAATGTTGACAATCTTGGAAACTACTTCGATGGAGAGTTGTTGAACAACCGACAATGGCACAACGTTGACAACATTGGAAACTAGTTTATTGGAGAGTTGTTGACAGTTAACATTGACACAATGTTGGAAACTATAGTTTGGTGGATATTTGTTTGACAGCCAACATAATATCCCGGCATAATACACACAGTGTTGAGAACAGAACTGGTTCATTGGATAATTGATATACAGACGACAACTACTCGCATAAAATCCAATGGGGGGGTGATCAAGTAAGTTTGCTTGTCTATCCATGTCACCCTTGTATCCTCCCAGCAATAAGGGGAAAAGAAATCGAGAGAGAAGGAAAATAATGGGAAGGGAAAGAGGAATTTAAAGGGGAAAACAAAAATAAAGACGGGATATAATAGATCAGGCTCCCGGGGGCCAGCTGCAAATGTGTCGATTAATATATAGAAAATAAAGGAGAAAAAAAAAGAAAACAAATGCAGTTCAAGACCAGAATTTCCAGAAACGCCCTCGTCCTTTGCAGCTGGCTAGGTCTCTCACAGTAAGTACGAGATATAGGCCTACCGTCACATAGCTAGAAAAAAATTGAAGAAGGAAATACAAGCATCAAATGTGCCTATTTAAAAATACCATACTATTCTGATGCGCAGAATTAGTCGCGACGCGTCGACGTCAGACTCCTTCTTCTGTGTAGTCTGCTTCCTTCAATTTTGAACTTGAAGAATTTGGCAGAATTTGAACTGGATATAGACAATTAAATTCCCGAATATCTAGTGATCTGGCACAGTACTTATACGCTGCATATTTAGGACCTACAAACTACAGTGAAATTTTCTTTGCACTTGCAGATAGTCGGTAACTGCAACTGTTGATCCCCTCCGAAAGATCCCGGAGTCAGCTTCTGTGTGCATACAGTCCGACGCTAGCATTTTCGTGTAAGTCACAATGCATTTTACGGGGATGGTACGTCGTGTTCGCCCCCTGTCCGTGAGCTACAGGAGGCGAACACGACGAACCATCCCCGTAAAATTATCTTTTACAGTTAAGATGAGAGCAAATCATTAGAGTTTTAATACATTTTAATGAAAAAAATATTACGCTCGGTGTTGGAGCTCAGTTCAGCAGCCCTCAACACCGAACACCGGTCGTACTTGAAATCACCCAATGACTTGCTTCCTGGCATTCCTGCCTTATTTATTATATTATACGCTGCCTTGAATTGACCTGGTCGGTCGTGCCTGGCCTAGCCTGGACGGAGTGTTTTCCAACTGCAGTCAAACCTGTAGGTGCTACGTAAGGCATGCTTACACTTAACGCTGAAATATCATTTAAGAGTTATGGCATGAGCAAGACTAGGCCATGGCCATGCATATTGAGATCTCAGTTGACTTCTATCTTAAATCAAAAAGAGGCGCTCTTAAGTTACAGTAGGCAGTAGCTACGTAACTCTGAGTGAGGCCAAGTTACGCGACCTCCTTTTTAGATTTTGTAAATACTGAGAGACTGCAATAACACATGTGAGTTTTTGTGATGATTACTGACGTTGCAATTGGCATTGCATACCGAGTCATCAAACAATTTTAGACAGAAACAGATATTGCAACTCGCAAGAAAATGTAATACATCTTAATTCTTATTACATATGCCTATGTTTGGTATTAGTCTTGTTTGAGAAAAAAAATGTTTAAATGCTACAAAGGCCTCAATAAATATCACACGTAATTCTCTTGATTCCTCTTAATTATGTGAAGAGACTTGTAACAGAAAGAATGAAAATGAAAAAGGATTAGAGTGTAGAGTTGCAACGGTGGACCTCACCTTGAAACACATTAATGTTTTGTTAATTATTGCCATACGTTGGAATAACGTTTGAGCATTGTTGGAGCAACGTTGTGACAACGTTGTAACAATGTTGGAGCAATGTTGCCAGACAACGTTGGAGCATCGTTGCTAGACAGCGTTGAACCAACGTTGTAAACATAGTTGGACTGACGATGTATGTGCGTGCACTTCCATCGCTGCTACAACGTTGCCCATCAACGTTGCAGCAACGCTGTTATTGATGACTCAGCCAACATGAGACCAACGTTGGAGAATTGATGGTGGACAACGTTGAACTGACGTTGGAAATGTTGTTGGTCTGACGATGTATGGACGTGCACTTCTATCGATGATGCAACGTTGCTTGCCAACGTTGTATTTGACTATTTAGCCAACATTGGATCAACGTTGCCAGACAACATTGGAACATTGTTGCTGGACAATGTTGAACTGACGTTGGAAATGTTGTTGGTCTGACGATGTATGCGCGTGCACTTCTATCGATGATGCAACGTTTGCCTGCCAACGTTGAGGCAACGTTGGGAAAAAAATTCCCAACGTTGATCCAACGTTGGTCCAACGCTGTATTGTTACCTGGGTTGTTATGTGTTATAATTCTGGATGAGATTAAAACCACAACCAATGGCACACCTTAGTTTCTTGTGCGTGTGTGAATTGTGAGTGTAAACATGTATCTGCGGTTCGTATGCAAAATTCTAGTTGCTATTATGGTAACCAGGTATCTCTGATTTGAGACGATTCCTTAGAGCCACATGATTGTCGTCGTACACTGTAAAAAATGAAGTGCTAATTTAGCACTTACAGTGCTTGTATAGTGACTGCACTACGAGTGCTGATTGTCTAGTTTAAATTTGAACTAGAAAATCAGCACTCGTAGTGCAGTCACTGTACAAGCACTGTAAGTGCTAAATTAGCACTTCATTTTTTACAGTGTAGAGCTCGAGAGCGCCTGTGTAATATGGAAGCAGCAATCAATCAGCGCACCTCTAGATATATTCTTATAATTCTGCACTCTGTACAAGGAACCTATGCCCCCAAATAAATTATTGATTTCCCCATAAAGCAAGATTTTCATCAAAATAAAGTTCTATAATGGATTCAGGTTTTGAAAATAAATATAATCTGATAATCATCACCACCTCGGCATAATTTCCTAACAATGTGAGAATAATTTGAAATCTAATCACCCATTTCTGGGGAATGTTAACTGATACCCACGGGGCATATGTCCTTCACATTGTGTGCGAGATGGTTTGCCGTTTGTGCAGGAGGAGCCAACAAAATGGTTTTTTTTATCCGAATCCGATTTCAGACGAACTTTGCTGCGAAATGGTTTAGCTGGAGAGGTGAATGTGACCCACAGGAAATAAAATGGTAACAGGATTGAACAAAAGTTACAAAGAATAGCGAAAAATAAAGATATGTAAATAGATTATGTCTGCCAAAAGATTTTCCGGAAAATGTATCATTACAGAGTAATGAAGAAATGAAGATACAAAAAATACTGAAAATACCTGTCGCTTTATAGTGATGTTGTGTCCTGCGTTCGCTACACCAAAAATGCACGTGGTAAAATCAAATAATGCAAGACTGATTTATTTGATTAAACTTTGTTCTTAATAATTATTATGGCATCCATGTATGATAAACACGTTAGGATTGCTCCCAACTATTTCCTATCAAAATTAAATTTCTATACCAGAACTCGAACTTAGCTTTATATTTTTCCCTAGCATGCCTAGGGGAGTTATTTTACTCCATGTTAAGGTAAGTTGGGACACGATTTTTACTTTTGTATTTTGTATTTGTTGGACCAAATATACAAATTTCTCTTGGGTACCCTAATACCGAGAGGACTATCGTAGGACATGTATGATGTGGGACAATTCACGACCAACAGGTGTCGAGTTTCGGATCGGGTTCCGGTTCGGGTATCTTATTTTATACCCAAACCACTTTCTAACAAGAGAGAAGATTGTTAAGATCACGCGCTAGTCAGCACTGCTCCCAAATTGTATCACCTATCTATCATACAGAACGAAAAATAAAACCAACGATCAATACGATTTTGCTAGGTAAATAGCCGGAGGGGAGAATTGTCGGCACGAGCTTGTCAAGCAAAGAAGTAATGGGAGGATAATAGATAGCAGTTTATAAGGGTTTCCAAAAGCAAGCGAGGTCATTTTTTGGACTTCATAGCTTTTTCCCCATGTGGAATGAAAGCGATGAGCAGTACTGCAGGCCATTGACGTTTCCGATGGCGTCCGTGGAAAACGAGAACAAAATAACTGTTTACAAGCAAACAACAACAAAATATACATAGCAAAGAGGTCAACACGATCCAAGAGCACCGCCTTTACTTTCCCTTTACTATAACTCACGCAGAATGTTCACTGATACTTGATTGCTCTTATGCCCAAGTTTCATGAACTAGATTTCAATATTGACGACGCCGCCGCCGTCGGAAGAGCGGCACCTATAGTCTCGTTCTGCTATGCACGCGAGACAAAAACTGAAAAGAACCAGTGGAATCCAGCATGAGTACGCCAAATTTAAAGAGGTATTCCAGGCTAACAATATTTAGAAAAATCAGGCAATCAAAACACTGACAATTTGATGAAAATCGGACAAGTTTAAATGGGGAGTGAACTGTGTGTGGTCTCTCATTGAATGTGTGTTATAAATACATAGTCTTAAGATATATGTTTCCAGATATCTATCCTACAGAGAATAAATTGACCTATAATTATATTTGTATAGAGAAACTAAATGTTTTGAGAGGAAAAGTAATTGTTTTACTACTTGGTAACATAATGATTGCGGTATAAATGTATTGAGTACTTAATTAACATGTTACCATTCAAGTGGGTCTGTATAACTTGACTACACTAGCATTATGGGTCAGGAAACCGGCCAGGTATGAGTAGTTGAGGACTCGAGATGGTGCTATTGGCTCGTATCTGCTTTAAATATTTGCATTATAATATTACGGTAAAACAGTTCTATGCATTCTCTATGAATATTCAATAAGAAAATTGATGGTATTATATCCCTACATGTTCTCTTGTGTTGTTATATCAAATTATGATAATTCACATTTTGTCTTTCAAGAATTAAAAAGAAAGGACTGGTAACCGGTTCAATTCATCATGTTCATTGGATGATCATTGCTGCAACTTACTTATCGAACCCAAGCACTAACCACGCGCCTGACACGTATTATAACCGTAATGCAGTCACATTTCCCTTACGGTGTCCGCCTGGTGCGTCAAACCAGCCGTTGTAAGGTTTCTATTATTAGAACCATATACAGAAACCTATAGTACAAAAATTAAAAAAACCGGCTGTTTTCGACACGACGTACTGCCAGCTTAAGCGAAATGTGACTGCGCCATAAGCAGTACGCGTCTGGCAGAGAGGTCTCAAGCGAGACTCCCCAAAATCCCAGCACGCAACCAGTCGGCGTAAGCTTTTACTTAAAATGGTGATTTGACGGCTTATAGAGAATCTCGGGGGAGGCAGGCGCGTAGCCAGGGGGGCGGTGGGAGCGGTCGCACCCCCAAAACGTCCCCAAAATGAAAAAAAAAAGGGAAAAAAGAGAGGAGAAAGGGAAAAGGGAGGGAGGAAAGGGAAGAAAGGTAGCTTTGTGTTTTGTTTTTTTTTTCTTTTTTTTTTCAAAAGAGAAACTCCTTCACTCTTGCTCTAAATTTATAAATGAATTTTGCTTCCGCGCTGCGCGCGGTTAAATGACAATATTGAAGATCTCCATTGTTTCCCCCACCCTTTCTCTAACTCTGTTTTTCCACCTCAGCTATATGTGTTTCTTGCCAGTTAAAGTTCAAATGTATACATTAGGGCATGGAATTAGAGTAAGGTTAGGCCGAAGTATATGAAGTTATCTTTTTTTAATTGATCGCGCAACTTCTGGTCGGGTCGGTTCCGGGCGGGTAAAATCTTTATATCAATTTCTGCCGTCACCTCCATAAAGTCAACTTCTCCCGCTTTTCAGCTCATTACTAAACAACCATAATTTTGGGGCAAACAGGTTCCTAATTTAAAAAGAGGAAGGTATAAAATTCGTGTCGTATATTAAATAAGAAAGTACAATATTTTTTATCAAATTCTATTAAACCTCATGTCATTTCCCTGCACATTCATCTCCTGTCCTGTTTTGTGCCCTCAGTTTGAAATTTTGAATAACACTTAAGTTTCTTTATAATTCAAAATGAAGCGCTTCAGGATAATTATATCAAGGAAATTAGGCATCCTTTTTATATAATTTCAATAAATCACAGAAGTTTCAACTTTTTGCGCACTATTTTCCTTGTAATGAAGTTCAATAATCTTAGAAAATTAATTGAATTAGAGCCGATGGGGTATTGGAGATATCTGCATTTGATGAAACGTCCGCCCTTTGAAATTTCAGAGTTTCGTTGCTCTGCGCGGGGAGGAATATCTTCCTCCCGGTATATACACTTCTTCTCCTCTGATTTGCGAGTTAAAGATATGCACTGTCGCTACATTGTTTGTAATCAAATCTGATCTTTCCAAGGGAAGTATTCAATAAATGTTTGAGAAAACCCTTTTCTCGGGACCCTTTTCATGGCAAAAAATTGATAAAACGCTTTAGCTTCCGCGCTTCGCGCGGGGTTATTAATTTAATTTCCTCCATTGTATTCCTTTTTTGTGCGTTCACAATCTTTTTTTAAAACAAGGTTCAAATCACAATATAGTCAACTGAATTGGAGCTGATATAGGTACTAGAGACAAGAGAGACGGCTCCTTTTCATTTTAATTTATGAAACACCAAAGCTTCGCGCGGGAGGGGGAAACTCCCCCTGCCTGCACCCACCCCCTAGGGAACGCGCTTCGCGCGCTCTGTAAGTGTTGGCACGCTTCGCGTGCATTTACCGCCCCCTCCAAAATGAAATCCTGGCTACGCGGTTGGGGAGAGGGGGGGCTCTTCAAGAGATGACTTAAGTTTAAGAAATACCAGACAGCATCACATGTCCCTCGGTTGTTCTACATTAGAGGATATCACGGGATGATAGCTGGGGGGATAAAAAGCGGCACAAAAAAAGAGGAATTTTGAATGGTCGATGAAGAGATTGATGTCTGGAAAGACTTTACAGTAAAATGTCAAAACTAATTTTGCTACGTCAGTAGTGCGAGAAATGTTTCCTCATCGTTTGATCCACTGAGATCAGTGGTTTGATCCCATGTCCCTCTATTCGTGATCTGATGCACGTACACATTTTCTTTGGGGTTTATCATTATGGTTGTTTCTGAGAACACCCATCAGAACCCTTTCCTCCCTCGCAACCAATCATGATGTTAAATTATATCGGCGGCGTAGGTAATTGCTTCGCCCGGAAATCAGACTCAACTGAATAAAGTATGTTTTCGTTCTCTTTTACGCTATTCGCGATGCAAAATGTCATTTTGTATATAACTCAAGACATGATTTCTTACTATAATAGTGTCCATGTTGTTAATTAAGATTTCAAAAAGTAATTAGTTACTTGCCTTTGTTCGAGAAGTGGTAAATTTGAATTGCGACTTTCGAGGTCGACCAAGCAGAAATAGGTTTTTATTAATTAGTCGTTATTCCAAGCAAGGTCGTTATTTCCTTACGAGCCAGACGATGTATGCTTGCGGAAGTAAAGTAGCAATGCACTAATGAATATCTTGTTAATCAACTTTTTTATGTAGATTCATGTGGTGATTCGAACACTTTGTCGTGATTTTAATTACTTTAGCCTTCCACCAGTATTACTACCACGGAGATATTACAATTTCCATCACCAACGACCGAACGTTATCCTTAACTAAGCCATTTAATTATTCCACAAGAAGATAAAATGTCAGTTATGGTAACGATTTGAGTTGAAACAAAATATAATAAAGTGATATGATTTGTATATATATATATATAACTCAAAATAGGTGTAAAATGATTCTGGAAGAAAATGGGTACTTGCTAAACAATGAGTAAAATGAGCATTATACTCCTATTCAGATGCCGGGATTTTTTTCCAAGGATAACACTGAATTGTGCATATAACTGTTTTGTGAAAAATAAACGTAACCTTTAATTTGCTTTGTCTTTCTTCTTTTCTTTTTTCTTCTTTTTTATCTAAGTTAATTCAAATCAACATTTTTCTGGGGTGGTTTAAGACGTCATCAGAAACGTGTAAAATTTTCAAATATATCTCTCATGACAAAAAAAATCGCAAAATAATTTTCTTGAATGAATTATGGATAGTGTCATGTCTCCGTTGTGAAATATAATACAGATATACATCAAATATTACTCCACTACAACCTTAATTATTTCTGTCCTGACGACCAAAGAAATGAATTCATTTTACGACACTGTTATTTCACGTAGTAGCCTCTGCGGGTATTTCTGCTTTATTGTGTATTTCATTGCATCGCACTATTTACTGTTTCTTCGTATTTCCTTTAAGCTTCTAAGCAAGCTTCAGGATATAGCAGCAGCCAAGGTGGATACCAGCTTTCTTTTTGTGAATATTCAAACTCAAAGTATGATATCCCGGGAATTATAGAAAGTAACAACTTCAGAAGGAACTCCAGTTGTTCCTGCATCTCAAAAAGATATTGCTTTGCAATGTTTGTAGCTTTCAAGCACTTGGTCAGTCACACAATAAAAAGCGACTACGTATCGAACAAAGCTATATGTGATTAAATCATATTTATATCGCCCTATCTATTGATATGAGTCGCTTTAGGTATATATAGTATGGCTGGGATAGCACACGGCGTCACTATGAATACGGCTGCAGAGATACATGTATATATTATTGAAGAGCTCCTGCGGAGTTGTGTAAGGGAAGAGTGCATCAACTGGACTATTAATATATCTCGTAGGACAATTCACTGATACAAGGTTGAATGAAAAACTTGATCGTTGCCAAGAGCGTGAACGGTCGCACAATGTGTACTCATGTTCGTTTATTATTCACCATGCCCAGGGTGCCCAGTTCAGGCTATGTTCACACCTACCATTTTTTCCTCAATGCCATATGCCAGAACTAATAAGGAACCATATTGAATGTCATGCGATTACACTACTAGAATTCAAAAGTCAAGAGGGAATTCAAGCCAGATGAGCAGCTGTTCGAAAAGTAAAGAACTGATGGATGAAAGTTTGAGGGGAAACGTGTGACAAACAATGAGTAGTTTAGGAATGTTTAAATGTTTTATCATATCTATCATCATTGTCTACGGGGATTTCCTTTGGTGGCGTAGAAGATGTCATAAAGGTAGAGATAACTCTATCATTGGTGCAACTGAACATGCTGAACATTAGGCCAAAAGTTTATAGTTGCTTCTATTTAAAAACACTCGATGCTATCTATGTTGTTATTTATTAACTGCCCTTGGAAGAAGGTACTAAGTTTAAAAAGACAGATACATGACAATGCATTGAAACCATAACAAACATCATATTCTACTGACTTAATTATCTTAGTTTAAAGGCAGCAAAAACTTTCCCGTAGAGTACCGGAAGTGTGACGTCAGTTGCCATGGTGTCATGGCGGACTAGTTCTTAGCAGAGTCGCACATGCCGATCGTCTGTACACATTTTTGCTCGTCTTGAAAATGGAAAATAGGTTGCAAGCGATCATTCCGATATCCGCCATTTTCTCCTATGAGAAACACACGCTTTCATTCCGGGTTCATTTGTTTAGAACCAGGCCGCCATGACACCATGGCAACTGACGTCATCGCTTCGATACTCTATTCCCTGTGCGATTCTTTTCAAACTAGTTAGCCTTTTCCTACTTTATCTCTTTTATCTTCTTTTACAGAAGCTGCAGAATAAATTCATTTATAGCAGTTGTCTATGCTTAGATACTTCTTCAAACTCATTGCTTAATTGGGGGGTTTTGTTTTAGTCGTCTGTTTTTGTGTTCATTTCACGGAACTGGATTGGTGGATTTAAAAGACCTATACTATATTATTAACAATACCTTGTCAGTCGAAAGAGAGATAAAAACGTCAAGCAAAAGTTCGAGATCCATTAATAATCTAGTTCACTTCACAATTTATTCTAAAGAGTCTAAGAGCAATTATTTTTGTTAAAATTTGTCACTAAGGGGTTGTGGCATGTACTTTCAAGGTCAAGTCCCCCCTTAAAAATCTTGATTTTTTTTTTTTACAAGTGCACATGTAGTAGGTCCATGCTCACAGGCATAGTTGCCGCGGCCGGGATCGAACCCCGGACTTTCCATTTATAGTCAGGTGCCTTAGACCACTCTGCCATGGCACCTCCAAAAACTTGATTTGAATCAATAGAGAAAAATCAAACAAGCATAACGCTAAAAATTTCATCAAAATTGGATATGAAATAAGAAAACTACGATAATTAAAATTTCGCTTATTTTTACAAAACCGTATTATGCATAACTAAGTAATATGCAAATAAAAGAGTCGATGATGCCCCTCACTCTCCATTTCTTGTTTTCTTATTGTTTGAACTATACACAACAAAAAAAGTAAGTCCCCCATAAACAAACATCAATAATTTCCGAACCAATGCAAGTTTTTAATATATTTTTACATGAGCGTGTAGGTAATTTTATAAGCTACCCTCTGAGTAAATGTTATGGACGTATTTTACGTCATGCTTCAGTGAGCACCGTCAGAAGGCAAAAATGTTACTTTTCAAAAGTCACAAGCCAAATATCATGACTTTGATTCCATTTTATTGGAACTAATTCCACATTTTCATTATGATAAATAGTCAGAAGGCTTGTAAAAGGTACTTTCTAAAAGACGATAAAACTTTTTGGCAAAATTTCACGGTTGAATAAACACAAGTCCAAATTTGCTATAATTGGAGTTTTTACACATCTCTATCGAGGAAAATGATAAAGTATGATGACAGTTATTTTTGGGAAGAGTATCTTCAACAATATTCATCGTTTCACGGTTCAATGAACATTTATTGAAAACAAAAAATACGACTTTCAAATATCATAGGCAAGTATTGTTTCATTTTGGCAACTGAAAATGACATTTTCTCAACTTTTTCGTTATGTTCATGACCAATTAACATGCTTCAATGATTCAAAGGCGTTTAATTAAACATTCACGCTTGAATGAACATGTGGAATGTGAGTAGCTCTTTTTTACGTTATTGGAAAAATGCAATTTGTGACTATGGATATCTGTCACAAACCTCCTTGCATAGTTCATTTGATTTGATTTGAATGGTTATTGTGGTGTGCGCGCCTTTTGGATAGTGTTACTCTGAAGCCATGTGAAAAGTTTCATGAAATAACTGTTGGCAGAAGTAACAAAAACCGTCCTTGAAACAAACCCTCATTTCATACTTGTTAAAATTTTGACTTCCTCTCTCATAGACTTGTGCACATTATGGGTGCATATGTTTAAGAATAAGTAACCCCTTATTCAATATGGTGAAACTTTTTTTCAAGGCTGTCTTTAGGCAATGTCATTTGGCAGTAATGTTTATCAACCTATGGGCAGAATTCTGTGCAAAAATGAAATCGATTTGTTTATTTATGGATGAGTGAGCACGCATCAAAGTGGGAAATGGGTATTTTCAATGTCACAGACTCATTTTAAAGGGTAATAAAGTGAATATTGGGGGCAAATTCGGTTTCAAATGTGTCTTTATTTGCTGTTGTTTTTATCATCCATCATTTCTATCACCACACACTTTCCTAACTTTTAACATTTTCATGGTTGAGCGAGCACATTCAAAAACTTAGGAATGAATACTCTTTATACTGCATAAATGTATTCTTTTCCTAACAATTTCTAATGATCAGTTTAATCTATGGACAAATCAGTGGTGGATCCAGAATTTTAAAATGGGGAGGGGCCTATAATCGGGAGAACCACCACCATTTTCAAATTTTAACATGATCTAACAAGTTGTAGAGGATACTACCATAAACCCCTATGATGATACGTCACAATACAGGCGCCGCGGAACGGTTTTCAAATTGGGGGGGGGGGCTGACCATGCCAAAAAATCACAATCGTATGGTCATTTTTACATTTTTGTACATGCTTTTGGAAAAAAAGTAGGGCCCCCCCCCCCCCGCTTCTGCGGCCCCTGCAATATTGTGCTCACTCAACCATGAACATACGATATCAACATTGTGTGTGGAGTGGCTAAATGATGGATAATAAAACGGCATTAACACCATAAAATTCACCTAAAACAACTTTTGCCCAACTTTGTATTTGCACAATCTGAAAAACGACTCTTGTGACTTTCAAAAATGGTAATTTTTAATTCAATCTTTAATTACTCATGCATGACTCAACCAATCAATCCCATTTTCCCCCAGGAGTTCCTTAATGAGTGTAGAAAAACACCTACGAAATATCGTATCTCAAAATAATTCCGTTCAAAAGTAACATCAATTTGATTTAGGGGGGACTTACTTTCTTTGTTGTGTATATATAATATTTTTTTCAGATTTGACAATATCGACCAACTTGACTGAACCACAAAGTGTTAAAAGACGGCAATTCCACATGTTCATTAGAAATAAATTAATCTCTAAATTTAAAGGAGCTAATCTGGTGTCTAATGACACTCCTCTCAGTGTGAGATGATGGACTAGTCCTGATGAAGTGAGATTTCGGTCTTTCAAGAGTGGGTTTTCACCTTTTTTGGAGTGAAAGTGTGCAGTTTTTGTCTCGCATGCATAGCAGAGCGAGACTATAGGCGCCGCTTTTCCGACGGCGGCGGCGGCGGCGTCAACAATCAAATCTTAACCTAAGGTTAAGTTTTTGAAATGACATCATAACTTAAAATGTATATGGACCTAGTTCATGAAACTTAGACATAAGGTTAATCAAGTATTACTGAACATCCTGCCCGAGTTTCAGGTCACATGACCAAGGTCAAAGGTCATTTAGGGTCAATGAACTTAGACCATGTTGGGGAAATTATTTTCAAAATCTTAACCGTAGGTTAAGTTTTTGAAATGACATCATAACTTAGAAAGTATATGGACCTAGTTCATGAAACTTGGGCATAAGGTTAATCAAGTATTAGTGAACATCCTGCTCGAGTTTCAGGTCACGTGACCAAGGTCAAAGGTCATTTAGGGTAAATGAACTTTGGTCAAGTTGGGGGTATTTGTTGAATTACTATCATAACTTTGAAAATTTATGGATTAAGTTCATGAAACTTGGACATTAGGTTAATCAAGTACCACTGAATATCCTTTGCGAGTTTCAGGTCACATGACCACGGTCAATGGTCATTTAAGGTCAATGAACTTTGGCTGTGTTGGGGGTATATGTTAAATTACCATCCTAGCTCTGAAAGTTTATGGATCTAGCTCATAAAACTTGGACATAAGAGTAATCAAGTATCACTAAACATCCTGTACGAGTTTCAGGTCACATGACCATGGTCAAAGGTCATTAAAGGTCAATGAACTTCGGCCGTGTTGGGGGTATTTGTTGAATTACCATCCTAACTGTGAAAGTTTATGAATCTAGTTCATAAAACTTGGGATATAAGAGTAATCAAGCATCACTGAACATCCCCTGTGAGTTTCAGGTCACAAAACCAAGTCAAAGGTCAGTTAAGGTCAATAAACTTAGGCCATGTTGGGGTAATTGTTGAAGTGCCATAATAACTTTGAAGGTTTATGGATAGAGTGAATGAAATGTGGACATGGGTGTAGTTGACAGTCTTGAGTCTCCGTTCAAATGTCATTTATGGTCAATGAACGTGGTATTATGTCATTATATGAATGATGTTTTTGTGAATGATTATTTTATAGTAGTTTTCAAAGTTAGCACTGCTGCTATATTAAATTGCGTAATGCAGGCGAGACTGCCAGAGGCGTTCCACTTGTTTTACTCTTTCACTTCAAAAGAGGTGAAAATTCACTCTTGAAAGGCCGAAATCTCACTCCTTCAGGACTGGTCCCTCATTTCACTCTGAGAGGAATGTGATTAGGGACCAGATCAGCTCCTCTGCATTTAGAGAGTAGTGTTCTACATGGCAATGAGAAGAAAATTAATATTCATATTGGATATAATGAAAAGCAAAAGAAATAGTGAGTGGGTGATGTCATCAATCCCCTTATTTGCATACCGACAGGATGTTTTTGTGAAATTAAGCAAAAAATAAATTATCATAATTTTCTTATTTTGCATCCCATTTATATGATATTTTCAGTGTTATCCTTGTTGGATTTTTCACTTTTTATTCAAACCAACTTTTTGTTTGGGTGGAATTCTCCTTTAATAATGTCAAGTAGCCTTTTTCATTGCTTTTATCATGGATTCAATTTGTTATTATGGCACCGTAGATTGAGTGTCATATCATGGCTTCAATTTGTATAATTGTACTGCAGATTGAGTGATATATTTAGATTCTGTCTTTAAATGAATTCAGATACATAGTGTTAAAAAAACTAATTAATCTGATGCATTACAAAAGATCAATGTTGATACTAAGGACGTTCGTGTTGTGCTAAGGATAATGCATCTCTTTCAGGTCTAATACGACTACGACACTTCCATCTCGAATGATGATAAAAGCCTTAAATCACTTTGTAAGGCTTCAAATTTGTTAAATTTCATGTGTAAGGCCTTATCTAACGAAACTAGTGTGTTCTTATGGTATTACTGTAGAAGTTAAGATGGCAAGTGACTACCTCTGACGCCGCAATTGCCTTCCATCCCACGAGACTGCCAAAGGTGATCTCTCAAACCTGTAAAGGTGTGACAAGATCATTGAGAATCTCTTTCTTTAATCTTAAAACCATCTTTAGAGGTGTTTGTATCGGACTCCTTAGATGTGTCTAGTCTATCGTATTAATCTTAATATCATCTTTAGAGAAAGTATCATCCAACCGTTATCTCTTTGACTAATCTGCGTTATCATAGGGAATTGCTATGCACTTTTTTTACCCCAAGGCTGCACCTTTGTGGCACCCCTCTAATGTGTATAGATTATTAGAGTTATCTGTAAAAATCTGTAACCTTCATGACCTTAAAGATCATTTAATATATTGCTGACTTTTCGAAAGAACTTTTGTATCCCGATGCATTTTCCTCTGAATTCAATAGTACTTATATCATCGTATAGCATCGTATGGATGGCGCCGTGATATTTTCGTAGGGGGGGGGGCAAAACGACCATACTGTAGGGTCACATATTTTTTCAATTCAATTCTAGCGGTATATAGTGGCATGGTCCAGACCCCTCTTTGTAATTTTATACATTTCTTAAGCTACGATCATAAAGCTTCGAACGACCGATGCGTTCATACAAATCTCCCTTTTCGAAATTCTGGCGTTCGTAGAGATTCGTAGGTGGGCCAAAGGTTCTAAGAGCCTTCTGAAAAACAACTCTAGACCTTTTAGAAAAACGAAATGATTATCGGTTTAACAAAGTCTCTAGAATTTGCATATTTTTCGTTGAGTTTTTTCTATCGTCAGGCCTACGGTCATATTACAATTTATTTTGTCGCAAGATGTTCGTACATGCAACTCACGAAACTGATGGTGATTTTTTTTTTACCCTATTACTAAGAAAGTATGAATGTTTGTAAGCAAGCAATCAGAGGAACGCCAGCTTAAGGTCCTCTCCGAGGGACCTGGTATTGAGGATTAATGCCTTACCAAAGGGCACTAGCGTACCAAGTGGGAATCGAACCCGGGTCACCGGAATCCGGAACCCCCGCTCTACCGACTGAGCTATCGCGCCTCATCAAAGAAGAAGAAGTCATTCGTAAGATCTTCAAATGACTTCATTTTCCTCTGTGATATACGTGTCATTTGATTGAAAATAAGATGGATTGCATTACAAATAACTGGCAAATGAGGGTGTTGAAGGACTATGGGATAGTCACCCAGACGATAAAGGTGTTTTGATAAGAGCAGAAATGACGAAGAACCTTGCAAAAATTGGATGTGACAAAAATATACATCAAAGAATAAGACAGTCAGGAATCTGGTGAGATAACGTATTTCGTCATGTTTACATAATTACACTATAATGTCGAAATGGCAAGAAATGATACCTCGCAATCTCGTCAAATCGATGGCACTTTAAAGCTTCCGTGTGAAAAAAAATGGGGGTTCTCTAATGCGATTGGCCATTGTACATCAAGAAGGCAGAAGCCATCTTAATCGTGCATTGAGTAATGGTTACTGCTCCCATCTCATTTTAGAGTCACATCAACGAAACTGATTCCTAGCCGACCGATGATGTGCCATTCAAAATAACGTTTTTGTCTCACCTGCATAGCAGAGTGAGACTATAGGCGCCGCTTTTCCGACGGCGGCGGCGACGGCGGCGTCAACACCAAATCTTAACCTGAGGTTAAGTTTTTGAAATGACAGCATAACTTAGAAAGTATATGGACCTAGTTCATGAAAATTGGCCATAAGGTTAATCAAGTATTACTGAACATCCTGCCTGAGTTTCATGTCACATGACCAAGGTCAAAGGTCATTTAGGGTCAATGAACTTAGACCATGTTGGGGGAATCAACATCAAAATCTTAACATAAGGTTAAGTTTTTGAAATGTCATCATAACTTAGAAAATATATGGACCTAGTTCATGAAACTTATACATAAGGTTAATCAAGTATCACTGAACATCCTGCTTGAGTTTCACATCACATGACCAAGGTCAAAGGTCATTTAGGGTCAATGAACTTTGGCCGAATTGGGGGTATCTGTTGAATTACCATCATAACTTTGAAAGTTTATGGATCTGATTCATGAAACTTGGACATAATAGTAATCAAGTATTACTGAACATCCTGTGCATGTTTCAGGTCACATGATCAAGGTCAAAGGTCATTTAGGGTCAATGAACTTTGGCCAAATTGGGGTATTTGTTGAATTGCAGCCATAAATTTGAAAGTGTGTTGGTCTAGTTCATAAAACTTGGACATAATAGTAATCAAGTATCACCGAACATCCTGTGCTAGTTTCAGGTCACATGATCAAGGTCAAAGGTCATGTAAGGTCAAAGAACTTTGGCCACGTTGGGGGTATTTGTTGAATTGCCATCATATCTCTATAAGTGTATTGGTCTAGTTCATAAAACGTGGAAATAAGAGGAACCAAGTATCACTGAACATCTTGTGCGAGTTATAGTAGTTTTCAAAATCAGCACTGCTGCTATATTGAATCGCGTGATGCAGGTGAGACGGCCAGAGGCATTCCACTTGTTATAACTTCGATCGGTCAGGATACGCACAGGTACACCGCAGAAACCCCGGTGTTGAATTAACACAAGCACGAAATCTGACCACGCTAGAGAAGTGCTGAAACGTATGAGGCGCCGAATGTACCAATATTATATAGAACAATTATTTGTTATATAATCATTATTTATTAAATAATAACTATTATTTATATATAATTTACATTTTATTTGTAAATAACTACTATTATATAAAATATCATTTCTAATTATTTATATATAATTCCAAGTAATACTTCATTATTTGTAAATAATAATAGTTCGACATTCCATTATTTATAAATAATGATTATTTGTTTTTCATTATTTATAAATAATGATTATTTGTTTTTCATTATTTATAAATAATGATTATTTGTTTTTCATTATTTATAAATAATGATTATTTGTTTTTCATTATTTATAAATAATGATTATTTGTTTTTCATTATTTATAAATAATGATTATTTGTTTTTCATTATTTACAAATAATGATTATTTGTTTTTCATTATTTATAAATAATGATTATTTGTTTTTCATTATTTATAAATAATTTGTTGAGTTTTCCATTATTTATAAATAATGATTATTTGTTAAATAATGAAAACGTCTACTTCATTATTTATAAATAATTTTTTCGAGTGCACCATTATTCTCATTATTTATAAATAATCATTATTTAATGTTCGAGTTTTCCATTATTTATAAATAAAGATTATTTGTTAAATAATGAAATATCTACTTCATTATTTATAAATAATAATTTTGTTTCAATATCCCATTATTTATAAATAATCATTATTTATAAACAATTTTTACAGTTTGCCATTATATACAAATAATCATTATTTATATACAAATAACCATTATTTATTAAATAATGCCATTATTTATTAAATAATGCCATTATTTATTAAATAATGCCATTATTTATTAAATAATGGAAAACTCGCTATAACATGCAAATGTGGGACCGCCCATGATATGAATATTCATGATGCGATTTCCTTTTTCGTGATTTTTCTTCACAAATTTTTGTCCATTTCCTCTTCATAATGACATTTCTTGAAGCAATTTTCTAGGGATATGGTCTGATTGTAATATTCTTCATTTTCTATATAACTTCGTCTTCGTAGAAATATCAAAAAGTGTAATTTTATACGATTTTTCCTACAGTTCACAATCCCCATAGGCGCGCGTGTACGGTAGGGACAACCGGTGAATCGACGGAGTGCTCTTCATCGAAATACTACGTTGGTTGGTCCCCGGAAGTGGCGGGCGGAATTTAGCCCGAATCCTCGATGGAAGTCGATCAAGTGCATATGAGCTGAGAGAGTGAAATATCAGTGTACTTGTACAGGCCCTTCTACTTTTTATAAATATTTCTTGTTGCTTTTTTTGTTAAGTTAATTTTTCCTGGTGTAGAGATAAGTTTCAGTTCTAATAATGCACTTCAAATACATTTTGGAGTGTCTGTTTGAGGCGTTTGGGGCGATTTCACCCTGGCCCCAAAATGCTCGCAACGACAATACGGGGGCATGATGACCCCTAATTTTTTAAAAACTTATTTTTCTATTGAAAATTATCACAAAATTCACCAAAAGTGTGCACGAAAGCCTTCGTATTTCACTTTTAAAACTCCAAAAAGTGCCCAAATGACAAGCTTGGTCGCTTCGCTGTGTCGCTTTCAACTTGAGAACGTTTACGCGTCTGCTTCCCCCCCCCCCCTCCTCCGAAAGAAATTCTGTATACGGCCATGCTCTAAAGAGCCTGGCACATTGATTTATGTATACTTCATTTTCATTATTTTTATCTCATTATCATCATGGCCTTACGCAGAATTTTTTCCGGGGGGGGGGGGGGGGGCAGGACGCGCGTAAACTTTCTCATAAAAATCTTGAGAAAGCGAAGCGACCAAGCTTGTCATTTGAGCTTGGTCGCGTCGCTGTCTCGCTTTCAAGATTTTTTTGAGAAACTTTACGCGCGTCCTAGCTGCCCCCCCCCCCCCCCCCCCGGTAAAAATTCTGTGTAAGGCCATGATGATAATGTGATAAAAATAATGAAAAGTACATATAAATCAATGTGCCATATGCTCTTTTGAGCATGGCTGTTCACAGAATTTCTTTCGGGGGGTGGGGGCAGACGCGTGTAAACGTTCTCAAGTTGAAAGCGAGACAGCGAAGCGACAAAGCTTGTCATTTGGGCTTGGTCCCGTGGCTGTCTCGCTTTCAAGATTTTTTTGAGAAAGTTTACGCGCGTCATGCTCCGGCCCCGGCCCCCCTGGAAAAAATTCTGCATAAGGCCATGTTGATAATGAGATAAAAATAATGAAAATAAAAGTATACATAAATCAATGTGCCAGGCTCTTTAGAGCATGGCCGTATACAGAATTTCTTTCGGAGGAGGGGGGGGGGGGGAGCAGACGCGTAAACGTTCTCAAGTTGAAAGCGACAAAGCGAAGCGACCAAGCTTGTCATTTGGGCACTTTTCGGAGTTTTAAAAGTGAAATACGAAGGCTTTCGTGCACACTTTTGGTGAATTTTGTGATAATTTTCAATAGAAAAATAAGTTTTTAAAAATTTAGGGGTCATCATGCCCCCGTATTGTCGTTGCGAGCATTTTGGGGCCAGGGTGAAATCGCCCCAAACGCCTCAAACAGACACTCCAAAATGTATTTGAAGTGCATTATTAGAACTGAAACTTATCTCTACACCAGGAAAAATTAACTTAACAAAAAAAGCAACAAGAAATATTTATAAAAAGTAGAAGGGCCTGTACAAGTACACTGATATTTCACTCTCTCAGCTCATATGCACTTGATCGACTTCCATCGAGGATTCGGGCTAAATTCCGCCCGCCACTTCCGGGGACCAACCAACGTAGTATTTCGATGAAGAGCACTCCGTCGATTCACCGGTTGTCCCTACCGTACACGCGCGCCTATGGGGATTGTGAACTGTAGGAGAAATCGTATAAAATTACACTTTTTGATATTTCTACGAAGACGAAGTTATATAGAAAATGAAGAATATTACAATCAGACCATATCCCTAGAAAATTGCTTCAAGAAATGTCATTATGAAGAGGAAATGGACAAAAATTTGTGAAGAAAAATCACGAAAAAGGAAATCGCATCATGAATATTCATATCATGGGCGGTCCCACATTTGCATGTTATAGCGAGTTTTCCATTATTTAATAAATAATGGCATTATTTAATAAATAATGGCATTATTTAATAAATAATGGCATTATTTAATAAATAATGGTTATTTGTATATAAATAATGATTATTTGTATATAATGGCAAACTGTAAAAATTGTTTATAAATAATGATTATTTATAAATAATGGGATATTGAAACAAAATTATTATTTATAAATAATGAAGTAGATATTTCATTATTTAACAAATAATCTTTATTTATAAATAATGGAAAACTCGAACATTAAATAATGATTATTTATAAATAATGAGAATAATGGTGCACTCGAAAAAATTATTTATAAATAATGAAGTAGACGTTTTCATTATTTAACAAATAATCATTATTTATAAATAATGGAAAACTCAACAAATTATTTATAAATAATGAAAAACAAATAATCATTATTTATAAATAATGAAAAACAAATAATCATTATTTGTAAATAATGAAAAACAAATAATCATTATTTATAAATAATGAAAAACAAATAATCATTATTTATAAATAATGAAAAACAAATAATCATTATTTATAAATAATGAAAAACAAATAATCATTATTTATAAATAATGAAAAACAAATAATCATTATTTATAAATAATGAAAAACAAATAATCATTATTTATAAATAATGGAATGTCGAACTATTATTATTTACAAATAATGAAGTATTACTTGGAATTATATATAAATAATTAGAAATGATATTTTATATAATAGTAGTTATTTACAAATAAAATGTAAATTATATATAAATAATAGTTATTATTTAATAAATAATGATTATATAACAAATAATTGTTCTATATAATAATGGTACATTCGGCGCCTCATAGAAACGACACCAGTTGGAATCCCTTGGGGAGGGGGGCAGTCAAATGTATTGCTGTACACACGCGTGGCCAAATTATTTCCAAACACCCCTACACGAGTTTTTCTCTGTGTGCAAAATAACCCCCTAAACAATTTTTTGCGGACTTTATTTACACATTTTGGCCCCTCAACAAGTTGTCGCCAGAATATGACCCCGGGGAAAAAGCTTTCGGAAAAAACATACACTAAACACGTTTGGCTAGTCTTTAAAAAAGCTTTGGAAAAACATACCCTAAATACGTTTGACCCTGCGATTGACCATTGACCAGTCTTTCAAAACTACCCCTTCTTTTGAAAATCGGTGTTTTGGATACCCTTGACGAGTGCACGCGCGGCCCGCGTCCAAAACTGAAAAAACACCCATTTAAACGCGTTTTTTTTTTGGTCACGCGTGTGTACAGCTATAAATTTGACCCCCCCCCCCCCCGGGTTGGAATCAAACAGGGGCCTATTTCATAAAGGTACAGCGTCAGCGTCAAGTCCCAAAACAGCGTCAAATTTAATATTTGACGCTGCAGTGCATTTCATAAAAAGTTGACGCTCCGGGGATATTTTTCATAATGGAAATGATTTTTAAGTTATCGGTTTCAACGTCGAATAACCATTCAGTATTTCAAAATGGATTCAACAATGGCCACGACTTTTTTTTGTTTGAGAAAGTCAGAAACAGAAAAAGAAAGAAAACAATTTATCATTTTTTATGGCCTAGGGCTTTTTTAATTTAGGCCTTAAATTAAACACTTCCACATAATACTATAGATCTACCTTCCTCTATTTTCTCCTACAAGAAAAAAAAATCATCTCCATTTGTCTTTTTTTTTAAGTCTGTCTATAACTTCCCTTTTTTTTCCTTGGCCTGCCCTGGGATGAACTGAAAGATTCGCTGTTTCGGAGGAATTTTTTAACATTTTTTTTTTGGTAGGTAGGACAAAAAAAGTAACAGCATTTCTACTAGAAAGCATTACCTTAATATATTCTTTATTAGCATTATCACAGACATTGCTCTAAATATCTGTTCTCTTGTAAGAGCCCTTTGGGCATGCCTGAGCACAACGTACACAATTCTTAACAATGAAAAACCCTTTACAGTGTCAACTTGACGCTCCCCCATGACCAGCGTCAAATATTTAACCTTATTTGACGCTCCAGTAAAAAGTTGACGCTCCAGTAAAAAGTTTTTTTATGAAATGCGCTGCAGCGTCAAATATTAAATTTGACGCTGCAAGTGAAAATTTGACGCTGTTTTGGGACTTGACGCTGACGCTGTACTTTATGAAACGGGCCCCTGGTTTCCCCCTTGGCATTACTCATTAACCTTTATAGGCACATACAAAGGACTTACTGTCGCAATCTTGTCAAGTCGATGGTACTCACTGTTTATGGGAAATCTGCAATGATGTCCACGATGACACTTATATTTCATATCGCAAATTACTTTGGCATTGACGAGAAGCTTTTAAAGCCAACCAAGTCATAATTTACCACGTTTACGAAGAATGTGACTTGAATACTTTAGGACTCTAAACAAGGGTTTTGACGCGATTTGTCTGGAGGTCAATCGCATAGAATGATTACCAGGGACCCGTTTTATGAAAGCGTCCCAACTCCAGCTCAATGCCATGTTTATGGAAAGCCAAGCTTGGCACTTCGCTGATTGGACGAAATGCAGATGCTAAGGAATGTGCACGAGGAAAGCATATATGTTTTCTTCACAGATAATTATTGACCAGCTTGGCGTTCCATAAAGTTGGCATTGAGCTATGGCGCTTTCATGGAACCGGTCGCTTGCCATGCTGGTACGTCTTCGTGTAACCACGTAGGGTCCATGGTGTAACGGTCCAGGGCCCGTATTCCATAAACGAGATAAGCATGCTTAAGTCAAAAATCTAAGCATTTTGTCTTATTTTCTGTCTAAGATAAAATTCTTAGCCAAAACGCGTATTCCATGAAGAATTGGCTAAGAATTTTGTCTTAGAATTTGGCTAAGAGGTTTTGCGCAACTAAGACAGATATAGGATGAATGGCTAAGTAACTTTTCTTAAAACTGCAGATTCTGTATTTCATAAATACAACATGGCTAAGAATTTAGCCCTAACTTTAAGACAGTTGTGAGCTGTCTTAATTGTTGTAGTTTCAAGGCAATTTCAGCCAACAAAATTTTATAATTTATACCTATATTGCATTTCGAGCTCCTACCTCATTTTTTAAACCGATTTTCATGAAATTTGGAACACACATTAGTCTTAAGGTACGGAGGTGGAAGATTTTTTTTCTTTTTCAGAAATTGTGTTGCCATGGTAACAATATATTATGGCCCAAATTTTGCCGTTTAAAATACTTCATTAGTTTTATACCAATTCTCATGAAAGTTGGCTCACACATTGGATTTGAGGAAAAGATGTGCAAGACACATTTTTGCATGTGTCGGAAAATGTGTTGCCATGGTAACGGTATATTATGGCAAAAATTATGTATAAATCTCGCTGTTCTAACTATTTCTCTAGTTTTTAACCAATTTTCATGAAATGTGGCACAAACATTAGTCTTGATGTGAAAATGTGCAAAACATATTTTATGCCTATATAAAAAAAATTGTGTTGCCATGGTAACAAATAAAATACCAAAAATAAATGAAAATCTTGTGATTGAATTACTTTATCAGTTTTCAACTGGTCTATTCTCCTAAAAATTTGGCATACACATTAGTCTTGAGTTGAAGATGTCTAAGACATATTTTTGCCTGTATCAAAAATCGTGTTGCCATGGTAACAACATATTATTTAACGAAAATAAGGTGAAAATCTTGTAGTTTGAATTCCTTCATCTCTTTTCAACCAATGCTCATGAAATTTGGCACACACATCAGTCTTGAGTTGAAAATGTGCGAGAATGTTTTTGTTTGTATCAGAAATCGTGTTGCCAAGGTAACAACATATCATACGCCAAAATAAGATTAAGACAGTGGTCAATGCTAACTTTTGTTTGGCTACATGTAGCTGTGGGCTTAGTTATCGTTTTTAATTTTAGGGTGGGGGGGGGGGGCCTAGACCTCTAGATCTCAAACTACAGCCCCTAGCTTTAGATGTAAGCCAAAGATCAAGATCCTTCAGTCCTAGAAATAATCAAATGCTATATCCCTAGCTTACTTCCTTTTTCAGGCCTAAAGTTAGATGAATAGATCTAGACTAGCCTACATTTACTATTTTTTAGAACTAGAATCTATATTTTGATAGAGTCTACAAGTCTCTACTCTAGATCTCGACCTATTACTTAGATTGATATAGTTCTACTTTTAGATCTAGATAGGGTCTAACTTTTAGTCTTAGTCATTTAGTCTAGATCTAGGCCAGAGATTCTAGATCAAACAGTAGACTAGTCTGACTAGATCAGCCAACGTTAGGGCTACCGGCTAGGCTAGAAATAGAATCTGGAATGAATAGAAGAAAGCATAGCCATACTAAAAAAGTTAGGCTAGGCCACCTAGATCTTAACTAAATTTTTATATAAATCTAGGCCCCAGTCTAGACTGAGCTGTTGGTCTAGGTTTTACTTTAGGCCTGTTTTGTAGAAACCTAGATCTAAACAAACTCCCCAAAATGTATAAAATAAAACTCCTCCAAACAAACAGATGGACCTAAAAAAGAAGTAGATCTAACTTAGTTAGATCTAACTTTTTACATAGATGTCTAGGTCAGGGTTAGATCTAAGTTTAGGCGTAGTTGGCAAGCAATGCATAGCGATAGGTCTAGCACTGTAGACAGGAATAACCAACGTTTCTGGGGATTTATTTAAAAGTTTCTGACATTTACTGTCATGTCACATTGGTGAGATTAGGGTCTAGGCCAACGTAATGTTAGACTGTCGAGTGTCTTACTCGTAGTTTAGCAGAAAACTCAAAATACAGTCGGAGACTGAAGCTTTTGGTCTAACTCTAACTAAGTCAGATAGTCCTACATGTAAATCTATCCCTGTCCTAAGTAAGGCTAAGCCAGGCTTAGTCCCGAATGTTGTTCTAGGCCTAGACCAATACTATTTAGGTCTAGGCTAGATATATGTACTATATGTAGCTTCAGTCTCAGTTGCTCCACTATGGCATCCCACCGCTTTGTAACAAAGTTACGTTTTGCAGCCTTCATGAAAGTAAAAAAGTCAAAACAATGTTCAATTCTCCTCAAAACAGACGGATATTTTATAGTTCTTGGACCTAGTCTAGATCTAGGCCTAATGTTAGACCCAAGACTAGTCTCAAAAGTTACAAAAGTTTTCCCTTCGGGGCCTAGGTCTACTTAAACTGAAGTTAAAGTAAACTGTCGAGAGGAATATATAGTTTATATTTTGACAAACAAATAACAATACATGAAAAGTAATAAATGGGACTGATACACAAAAAAACTGTGCAAGTCACTCGGTTTGGGATTGAAATGTTTTGGTAATTAGAAAAATATAGATAATTTTAATAAAAAGTTCTTACCATATATGGGTAATAAATGCTCTTCTCTTAGTACAATAGTTGTAATTAGTTTCAATAAAATCCAAAGTTTTAAGAAAAAACAACTTCAGTGACATTTTTGCAAGTTTGTTGCAGTCACCCCTGCAGCAATTTAGTATTGAGAAGGTCGCTGAAGGTCATAGAATTTGAGACCTCGACTTGGCTTAGCCATATCGCCTGACTTGAGACAAATGTCTTAAAGTTTATAGAATATCGTTAGGGAAGATTTCTTAGACAAGCAAAATGCTAAGACAAATTGCTAAGACTTAAGCAAAAAGCTTATCTTGTTTATGGAATACGGGCCCTGATACTCATTACGTAGTTCTTAACTAAGAAGATGGTGTATTATTGTGTACCCCCACTTTGCGACTCCCGTCCGTTGGCTTCGGTAAGACGTCAACATACCCAGGTGTTAAATGGAATCCTGGAATAACTGAAGGCAAATGCCATTCGGACTTGATAGCTCTTACTGCGGTGTAATACTCCTCAGTGAATGATGAAAAGTAGTATCTACCCTCATCATGCGCTGGCAAGACAGTCAGAATCAGATAAATAATTGGGTCCGAATATTTGACTAGTTTTGGATCTCACACTGAATGTTAAAGCTTCTGAGGGGCAATTCTTTCCTTTGAACACTTTACTATGATCTCTTTGTTGAAAAACATGAATAGAAATCAAGTAAGATTTACTTTACTTATGTTCATTTTTTTTCAAAAACAGTATTTTCAAATTGACTTAAAGGACAAGTCCACCCGAACAAAAATATGATTTGAATAAAAAGAGAAAAATCCAACAAGCATAACACTGAAAATTTTATCAAAATCGGATGTAAAATAAGAAAGTTATGACATTTTAAAGTTTCGCTTAATTTCACAAAACAATTATATGCACATCCTGGCTGGTATGCAAATGAGGAGACTATGATGTCATCCACTCAATTTTTCTTTTGTATTTCATTATATGAAATATGAAATATTCAAATTTTCTCCTCATTGTCAAGTGATACAACGATTTATTCCTCACTGAACGTGTAGAATTAGCATTGTTTAATATTATATGGTTCAGTCAAGTTGGTCCTTATTGTCGAATCTATAAATAAATGAAATATTGTATAATTCAAACAATAAAAAACAAAAAAAAAAATAGTGAGTGATAGACATCATCGACCGAGTCACCTAGTTGTGCATATCACTATTTTGTGAAAAAAAGCGAAACTTTTAAATGTCATAACTTTCTTATTTTACATCCGATTTTGAAATTTTCAGCACTATGCTAGTTTGATTTTTCTCTATTTAATCAAGTCAGCATTTTCCTGGGGTGGACTTGACCTTTAAAGGATAATTGAACTGTTTATCGCTTTATGTATACAGATCAGGTTGTCACTCACACCAGAGGATAATCGTAAAAAGGTCTCATAGGACATCATTAGCTGATTGTAATAAGCAATATTGTCATTTCTGTATCCGGGCAACGTAAATCAAGATGGGTTCAGGTGTGATGTATGACCAGTTATTGATAAATTGCTCTGTGCGAGATGAAATATGAAAGCGTGTCCAATCCCGATAGGGGGCCACCGGGGAAGGTGTTTCTATACATGCTAAAGTAGGATAATTTCCTCTTGAACGAGAAAGCCACCCTCTTGCACACTTGGTTTAAATCTTCCCGAATTTTCTCGTGCTGGAATAGGTGCATAAGTGGTATCGTGAAATGAAATCCAAGTATTTTGAATTGTTATCAACAATGATTATTTCCATCCAAGTTGGGATATTATACACGCACCATTACTGAAACGATCTGTGTTGACTGTGTCGTCTTGAGTAAGATATGGATCATTTTAGCATAAATAGCCTACATAATCATAATGCGTGAGTGTTCCTTGGGGTGGAATAAGCTTACTTTCAAATGAAACAAGTATTTGTGTTCTATGTGTGACAAAGCTTCCCCTGATGAGGTCTGCTATGTCTTAATTAGGAGAAACGCCTGCAACCATTAAGCTGTACGAAGCACAGGAATAAAAACGCTTAACACAGTTGTGTTGCTGTTGATTCTTTCCTGCTGGATTTATTACAAGTGTTCACTCGATGAAAAGAAACATGTCACAATACCGTTGTCGAAAATGACAGACTTAGCAGCTCCTATGTCTGCACTCGGCCACGCCCGAGAATCTTCTGCCAAAACTCTTACTTTCCCCTACTTTTATCCTTTTCCAAAATATAAAACAACCGTGTTGGCCATGTGAGAATTTTTCAAAATAAAAATTGTATAAAGAAATACTTAAAGAATTCTGGTTATGTAAAATATATAGAGAGAAATTATTAAGAAAATCCCTTTTCATGTTTTCCCCTTGTCTGGAACTTACACAACCAGACTCTTTTCAGACAGGATCCCTTGACCCTCTGGACATTCGTTTTGAGATGAGAGACCTTTGGGGTCAAGCAAGGGATACCAAGATACAGCAGAAAGTGGAGCCAACATAATGAATGCCAAATGCCATGTGAATAGGGTCATTCTAGCTACTATGGGTAAATTCACATGGAAATTTTAAGACAGGGCATATATTCATTAGTTATTGTTGACATATTACTGAGACATTTATATATCAATGTCACAGACATCCCCATCCTTCTGGAGGTGGGAATTATGGGAGTTTAGGATGAGATATAACTTGTCTCATTATAAACATAGTTCACATCTGAAATTAGGATAAAACAGCGTTACATGTATAATCAAATCAAACCCAGTCTTATTAGTACCACCTACATTACATGACATTTCAAATTATATATATAACAAATGTAATAATCAAGCATGGGATTATGTCCCATATTTACAAATAGTCATCACCAAAGCTAGAGTCTCTCATTATTTGCTGACGAATGTTCAGGAAATGATTGGGTTATTCATTATATTGATCCATTGCACATTCATTTCTTGGTACCTCAGTCCTGTTGGTAGAGTGTAAAAGTCGATCTTCCAGTTCATTTTCCACTCCGTGTTTGTGTATATGCAAGTGTGTGGCCTCACTTAACAAATAACTAGCTCATGGGCACACTATGTAGATTTGGATAGTAATTACTTCATAGAGAAATTGAATCATAATTTATCATAACACAAAACTAATCCTACTTAATGTACAATGTTAATATCATACTACAATCAAGGAGATATCTCCTTGCTACAATACACCTATTTAATTATGTTTAGATACGGGACAATGCATCAGCGGCATTGCCATTTGACTTTCCGCTGCGGTGTTCTACCGTCATCGAGTATGATTGTAGTGCCAAACTCCATCTCATCAGTCTAGCATTTTTGGTTTTGAGCTGTTTTAACCAGCTCAAGGGATCATGATCTGTCTGAACAACAAAATTTCATTTGCATACCAGCCAGGATGTGCATATAACTGTTTTGTGAAATTAAGCGAAACTTTAAAATGTCATAACTTTCTTATTTTACATCCGATTTTGATAAAATTTTCAGTGTTATGCTTGTTGAATTTTTCTCTAATGAAGGCGACAGGGTGATCAATCCCCTGTTCATCCAGTTGGCTGAGCACTGCACCCATAGCCCTATTACTTGCATCCACTTGTACAATAAATGCAGAGTAGTTTGGGCTCCTGAGAATTGGAGCAGAGGTCAATGCCCCCTTTAGTATTTTGAATGCTTCCTCGCATTTCTCGTCCCATCTCACTAATGTTGGTTCTGTTTTCTTGGTTAAGTCAGTGAGTGGAGATGCTATTTTGCTATATTCAGGTATGAATTTGCGATAGTAACCAATCAGTCCCAGAAATACCCTTACATCTGTTTTTGTGGCTGGTCTAGGATATGATACCACAGCTTCAATCTTAGCAGGTTCGGGCCTTACCTTTCCACTTCCAATCACAAAGCCTAAATATAGGACTTCTCTTTCAACAAACTTGCACTTTGATGGTTTGGCTGTTAAGCCTGCCTCACTCAACCTCCTCAACACATCTCTCAAGTGCTCAACATGCTCTTCCCATGTCTCACTAAACACCACTATGTCGTCAATGTATGCCGCCGTATAGGCCTGTGCGCCGCACAGGACCCTGTCCACAAGTCACTGAAAGGTAGCGGGTGCGCCTTTCATTCCAAATGGCATTACAGTAAATTCATAAAGCCCAAAGGGAGTTATGAATGCAGATTTTTTCCGTGCTGCCCCAGTTAATTCGACCTGATGATAGTATCCTTTTGTGAGGTCTAATGTTGACACATATTTTGCATTGCCTAGCCTATCTATTAGTTCCTCTATTTTAGGTATTGGATAGCTGTCGAAAGTCGTTATTTCGTTCAGTTTTCTGTAGTCGACACAGAGACGCATTGATTTGTCCTTCTTAGATATAAGAACAATAGGAGAGGCGTGTGGGGAGTTTGATTCGTGGATTATCCCCATTTCAAGCATTTCATCCAGTTCCCTCTTATCAGAATCCTTAACACTATGAGGAAGAAGGTAAGCTCGCTGACGGACAGGCTTTTCATCATGTTGTAAGATACATGTCCTCCCAGGAATATTACTCAAAGTCCCAGAAAATTCACCTATCAGACCTTTCAGATCGCTAGTCTGCTCTTGGCTTAGATGAGAGGGAAACTCTATTTCTATCTCCTGGTTACCATGGTTACCCTTCTCTGATAATGGAGCCATATCTATGATGGGATCAGTTTCTTCTTCTACTAATCTAGGCTGAGTTCGTTAGCATATTTATATGGAAGACTTGGTGTCGTTTCCTTTACCCCACCTCAACTACATAGTCTACGTCACTCAACTTTTGTACTACCGGGTATGGGCCTTGCCATTTTGCGAGCAGCTTACTGCTGGATGTTGGAAGGAGGATTAACACCTCATTCCCTACCTCAAACGAGCGAGCACGGGCTGCTTTGTCGTACCATTGTTTTTGCCGTGCCTGCGCAGCTGACAATTTTATATGTGCTAACTCGAGATTATTAGCTAAGCCAGTAAGCGCTCTCTCATATTCATAACATATGACAAGATACCATCCCCTTCCTTTATTTCCCCCATCAATGTCTCTCTCAAGACATCAAGTGGTCCCCTAACATGATGACCATAGAGAAGCTCAAAGGGGGAGAAACCGGTTGATTCTTGGGGTACTTCTCTATATGCAAACAGGATATATGGGAGATGTTCATCCCAATCACATTTTCCTTCTCCCATGTATGGTCTAAGCATCCCTTTCAAAGTGGAATTGAATCTTTCTACTAACCCATTGCTTTGGGGATGGTAGGGGCTCGTCCTTATCTTACTTATTCCCAGGCTCTGGCAGACTTGAGTCATGAGCTTTGACATGAAATTTGCTCCCTGGTCAGTGAGTATCTCATGGGGCACTCCTACTCTAGAGAACACCTCTCATCTGCTATCTTGTCTGCATTAGTAGTTCGAAGGGGAATTGCCTCAGGATATCTCGTGGCATAGTCACAAATGACTAGAGTGTACACATTCCCCTTTTTAGTTCTAGGAAGGGGCCCTACGATATCGAGAGCAATTCGCTGGAATGGTTCACCTATCACTGGTACTTGCACCAGAGGAACTTTTCTCCCTTTTCTGCTAGAGGTTTTCTGACAGGGCTCACAAGTTTTTACAAATTCAGACACATCCCGGAATAGTCCAGGCTAGTAATAGTTACGCAGAATCCTATCTTTGGTCTTTTCTACCCATAGATGTCCTGCCATAAGATTATCATGGGCCATACACAAAATTTCTCGCCTGTATTGTTTTGGGACCACTATCTGTCTGAATTCTTGACCACCTTCTTTCTTCCAATAACGACATAGAACTCCCCCATCCCAATAAAAGTGACACCCTTCTTCATCACTTGTAGCGTCAGTGGATAAGGCCTTTTCCCTTACAGATTTGAGTGTATTATCTTCTCGCTGGGCCTTTTCTAATTCCGATTTTGTTAGAGTGAGGAGGCTCAATTTGGGGCTCTCCCTCTCAATATCATCACTACCCCTATTCTCTTCAACTTGCTTAGCCTCCCGTCTCGCCTGCTGCCCCCTCGTAACTACCGTAGCCGGCACCTCATCTAATCATTCAGTTGTGAGCTCGTTACCTAGCAACATGTCAACAGTAAGAGTATCCACTACCCCCACCACAACATCATTAGAGATTGAGTACGGTTCACTTACAATGTGAATGACCGCTAAGGGTACATCTACTTTATTACCTGTCACACCCCTGATTCGAACAGTTCTGCCTACATAAGCTCGCTCATCTACATGCTGTGATCGCACTAACGATTGCGTTGCTCCAGTGTCGCGGAGCAATTTTATTTTCTTACCGTTTACCTTAGCATCACTCATATCAGGCTTATACCTAGGATCTATTTCCTCATCAGCTTGGCATAAATATGCCTTTTCAATACCTCGGTTGGGTGGCCCTGTTCCCTGATTGGTTGGGCGATTAGGGGATATATGTCCCAATCTTCCACACCTATAACATTGCACAGGTTTATCCCTCGCATTTTGTGGTCCTCCCCTGGGCTTCTCCCTTCCAGCCTGGCCTGACATACCACCCACTTGAGAATTATTATTCCCCCTAGTGTCACTTCTGCTGAAACCTCGGTTAGCTATTAAAGCTACGCCGAGTGGAAGTATACTCATCAGCCAGCCCTATTAAATGCCCAAACTCTTTTGCATGGTTATCTAACAACCACAATTTGAGATCAGGTGGGACGTGATCTAGTATGTTTTCTTGTAGGATCATATCTTCCAACTTTCTTACATCTCCTTTAGCTCCTGCCCCCTCTACCCACCTATCAAATGCATCTCGCATCCTTGTGCCATATTCTACAAAGCTCTCATCTGAACGCTTATTTATCCTTCGGAATTCTGTCTATATGCCATAGGCGTCAATTCATACTTAATAAGTATTGCTCTCTTAATAATATCATAATTACCACAATCCTCATCCTCTAATCTAGAATAAGCTTCTCGCGCTTTACCTGTAAGTAGTGGAGCAAGCCTTCCTGCCCACAGCTCTCTTCCCCAGCCATGGAGCTTTGCAACCTTTTCAAAGGTACGCAAAAATGCATCAACATCATCCCCCTCTTTAAGTCTAGGCAGCAATTCTTTTAAATTATCTGGCCTTTGAATATGCACATGTCCCTGCGCAGCATTTTGGGCTATGTGTGCCTCTCGCTCCATTTGTATACGGGCCTTTTCAATATTTTCTTCCTTTTCCAACTCTGCTCGCCTAGTCTCAGCTCTAATCTCAGCTAGACGCATTTCATGTTGCATTCTTTCTCTCTCAACACTCAATCGCATCATTTCTAACTCCTCACTAGTATTTTGAGAACTTATATTCCCTGCCTCTGAACCTGCCATGATATCTACATGTGGTTTCAAAATTTCTATCAATTCAGCTTTATTGAGCCCTTCATGGACTAAACCCAATTCACTGCACTTATCACGCAATTCCGCCACCTTCATTCGTCGCAAGTCACTCATAGTGATTCAATTAACACAATTAAAAGATCCTACTATATTCTCAATCCTATTAAAGGTCCCTAAAAGTAAACTGACCAGGAGAATTCTCCTCTTAAAGCAATTTAACAACCTTAGCTTGCATTCCCGGGGGGGGGCACTTCCATTGACGAGTGGATACCATGCGCGACCATGGGGTCTTGAAAAGCACCCTAAACACGTATTTTCCATATTCTGAAAATGCACCCCTTAACCAGTATTGGCGTGTGAAACCCTACCCTTAACAAGTATTGGAAACAAATACTATTGGCAAGTATTCCCAGAACTGAGCCCCTAAACAAGTACAGCGATGTATTTTCCATAATCTGAAAATGCACCCCTTAACAAATATTGGAAACAAAACGATACTCTTAGCAAGTATTCCCTGAAATGAACCCCTAAACAAGTACAGATAAATTTTATTGTTATGTCACGCGTCCGTCGGTCGTCGGTTTTACCTTTAGACACCATTATTTTGGTTTAGTACGGCCCCACCTTCCACACCTCGCGCAAATCGGACTCTAAACACGTAGTGTTGGGGCAAAAAGGACATCCTTTATAAAAACATTAAGATTTTTTTTTATCATCCCCGCATATTTGACCCTAAACACGTATATTTTTCCGAGCGAAATAGATACCCTTTTTTCATTTTTTTTGTGTTTTTGACACCCTTATCACGTTACGTACGTAACGTGCCCTATCTTGAAAAAGACATCCAGTCTCTATTTAAACTTAGCTCTTGTCTTGGTTGATCACTCCTGTTTGTCTCCACCAGTGATCCGATACCTCTGATCTGCTCCGCTGCTCCAATCCTGCTCCTCCCGGTGTGTGATCGATCTTCAGCCCTCAGTCAATGCCTTCCAGCTCTCAGTCTTACTGATAACCACTGCCACTGTCTGTCACTGTCTCTGTCACCACCTTGGACATTCAGCCTTTCAGCTCACAAAGTATTTGTGGTCGTTATCAGAGTTCTGCCTCAGTCTCACTGCTCAACTCTGTCACCAACTGTTGTTACTAGTTCAATCAATCGTTCAACACCGCTATCAACTGACATCCGTCATCAGTTCTAACTCTGTATAAAGAATTTTTCACTCTGAATTCAACCTTAAAACCGTGTCTTTCACAGGTCAATGTAATGTTTTTTTCGCTTCGATGAACTGGTGCAATATAAAATTACTTCTGGACAATCCCACCGCTGCCACCAAGATGTGACAAAGCTTCCCCTGATGAGGTCTGCTTTGTCTTAATTAGGAGAAACGCCTGTAACCATTAAGCTGTGCGAAGCACAGGAATAAAAACGCTTAACACAGTTGTGTTGCTGTTGATTCTTTCCTGCTGGATTTATTACAAGTGTTCACTCGATGAGAAGAAACATGTCACAATATCGTTGTCGAAAATGACGTACTTAATTAGCAGCTCCTATGTCTGCACTCAGCCACGCCCGAGAATCTTCTGCCAAAACTCTTACTTTCCCCTACTTTTATCCTTTTCCAAAATCTAAAACAACCGTGTTGGCCATGTGAGAATTGTTCGTGTTACATTAAATTGTATAGAGAAATACTTAAAGAATTCTGGTTATGTAAAATATATATAGAGAAATACTTAAGAAAACCCCTTTTCATTTTTTCCCCTTGTCTGGAACTTACACAACCAGACTCTTTCCAGACAGGATCCCTTGACCCTCTGGACATTCGTATTGAGATGAGAGACCTTTGGGGTCAAGCAAGGGATACCAAGATACAGCAGAAAGTGGAGCCAACATAATGAATGCCAAATGCCATGTGAATAGGGTCATTCTAGCTACTATGGGTAAATTCACATGGAAATTTTAAGCCAGGGCATATATTCATTAGTTATTGTTGACATATTACTGAGACATTTATATATCAATGTCACACTATGTTATCGCGACTAGTAACCATAAATACGTTCAAGATATGTAGTCATCTAAGCAAGAAAAATAATCATTTCCATCGTCACCCTATTATAGCAGATGCTTTTTTTTATAAAACCATTTTTTCTTTTAAAATAATGGATCAACTTTCCACTTCTTCTGTGGAAATACTGGATCTGCGTATAGATACTAGAGAACGGTCCAAAACATACAATAGCACACACCATCGAATTAAGGCTTTAGAAACCTTACAAGCATGGTGAGGTACCATTCTGCCATTAGAACATAGATTTGAAAGATTTCGGTCAGTTGTTTAGGACCCACTTCACCAATTCGTTACAACATGATTATAATAATGACAAAAGTCAATCATCAGATTAATTTGGAAGAGCATTGGCTTTTATGCGCACCTTAAATGGGCAATCACTGAACAATATTATGCTGCCCGTCATTAATATAAATGGGTTATTTTGGACCGAATACGGACATTACTTTAGTGACAATTTAGACAGTGGATTTGATATGGATGGGTAACCGAAAAATTTTGGTACGCGGGAAAGTCAAAGTCTTAACAAACGCCGGGATTTTATAGCATCCGCTCTGAAGGACCTGCACCCGGGGGGCCACTTACATTGACGAGTGGATACCATGCGCGACCAAAAAAACACGTAAAAGGGATGTCTTTTTCAAGATAGGGCACGTTACGTACGTAACGTGATAAGGGCGTCAAAAACACAAAAATAATGAAAAAGGGTATCTATTTCGCTAGGAAAGCTACGTGTTTAGGGTCAAATTTGCGGGGATGATAAAACACAATTAAAATGTTTTATAAAGGATGTCCTTTTTTTTACGTACCCCAACACTACGCGTTTAGAGTCCGATTTGCGCGAGGTGTGGAAGCTGGGGCCGTACTAAACCAAATGGTATGTAAATACTGTAAAGGTAAAACCGACGACAGACGGACCCATGACATAAAAATAAGATATCTCCGTACTTGTTTAGGGGTTCATTTCAGGGAATACTTGCCGAGAGTATCGTTTTGTTTCCAATACTTGTTCAGGGTAGGATTTCAGAATATGGAAAATACGTGTTTAGGGTGCTTTTCGAGACCCCTTGGTCGCGCATGGTATCCACTCGTCAATGGAAGTGGCCCCCCCCCCCCCGGGGACCTGCACTAGCTTGGTGTTTCCCGACATATGGTCTCCAGAAATACGGCGGGAAATAATAGTATCCTTGTAAAAAAACGCTTAGATGCAGCTAAAGTAAATCATGTATTCATGTGTGTGCGCAAGTTATATTGTCTTCCATTGCTCTTCTTAGATCCGTTGTCACAAAAGTTATTGTCCGAGGTTCCCTTAAGAGGAAATAGGCCAAAAGGGAATTGCATACCAATGCCATGCATACCGTAGGAGTGCTGTAACTCAATGAATAAGTCTGCTGACTTAGAACCACAAGGTCCGTGGTTCATATGTCACCACGGCAGCACTCAAGTCCTTTGGCAAGGTGTTTGTCTACATTTGCCACTCTCCACCAAGATGCAGTAGACGGTTACCCGATAGGAAGGAATTCCTTGAGTGCCCGAGCTCCCGATCAGGGTATGGCCATGGCCATGCTAAAGTCGGGGTAACAGTATCCAGCCCTTACAATCATTGTAATCAATGGTAGTAGGGGCTATGACTGTTACATATTATGATTGCCTGAATAAAATGTACATAAACCTTATCCATAACTAAACACAAATTCGTTTCTTTGAAAATTACAGCTCTGGCGTACGGATCCTGTAACGCTGAATCGAACCACGGCATCATCAAATGTCAGCCCGGTTTCTTCCCATGTGGAAACCTTACTCATTGCGTGGCCCAGCAGTTTCAGTGTGATGGCATTGAGCACTGTCCAAATGCTGCAGACGAAACGGGTTGCGGTAAGATATAACTCAATTTTCATTAATTTTGTAATGCTTTAGAAGATGCGTCATTGAAAACGAATAATGTATTGAAAGTAACATTCATTATACGAATTATTTTAATATAAATGTAGGATGGTTATAAGATAAATTGCCATTTCCAAGAAGTATTAATCATGTCAATAAGATATATTAAGCTGACTTCAGAGGGATGCCGCACCGTCATGACCGTTGTTACATTAATATAGTCTAGAACAGATCATTGGTAATGTATCAAAATTAATTTTGAACGGCTCAGGAGATATCCATGCTCAGCATCAAAATGCAATCGTTTCATTCTCGGTGCATTTTGATTTGATTAGTTTCCACAAACAAAGTATCATGTCGGCCGTTGCCTAATGCAACTACAAATCAATTGCCATGAATACAGAATCATTCTTTCATACGATGTTTTATACTTTATCTACCGCGAAGTGGCGAAATTAAATAGGGTGGGGGTCATTGGGAAATCCTCTCATCTCTCTTCCCCCTCCCCCTCTCTCTCTTTATATATATATATATATGATATATTGCTGTTGACAAGAGGGAGGGGGTTCCGCGGAACCCATTGACCGCCCCCCCCCCCCCCCCCCCCCCCCCCGTCTACGACCCTGTAAGAGCAGACTCTCTGAATCATTAATTACCTAAAATTATGTAAACCAACATATGGGATAAGAACGTGTCTTCTCCCGGGGAACACGAAATATTTAATATCTTTTATCATCACGTCGATTTATAAACCATAGATTACACAGACGATATTTATCTTCAATTAAGTCTTGGTCGAAACGTTTTCCGGGTGTTCCAGGTATGAGGGAGTTTTCGCGATTGCAAAGGGGGTGGATTCTAGAACATAGTAAATGATTTGAAAATGCCCTTCAAATGGCAATGAACAATTAAGAGGTCTATGTCAAAAATTAGTGACCCAGGACAACAGATCGTCCTGACTTTCGGAGCTGACGAAATTTGAAAACATGTCGTTTGTCCATGCAGAGTCACAGACAACACTGCTGTTTTCATTCACCATTTTTTTGACAAAGACCGCTTTGTCATAATGGGATTTTGACATGTCCAAGAAAGCGTCTGCCTAGTGGTTGCGAAAACTCTACATTTACAAGCCGCCTGAAGAATCGTAAACAGAAGATCAATATGATATTCAGGAATAAGCCATTAGGGGTATACACGTGTCTTAAGTATCGAATTCGAATGTACATGCATCTGTCGGCGAGTCAAGTTTCCAGTGTACAGTCTGAATGAAACGTGTACTCAATGATCGATGATCCCAATGAGAGCCTGATATCGACTCATACACGTGAACAGATGCAATTGTACATTATTAGATTTCATACCAGCATGCCTTGTGGCGTAATTTGGGTGTACTTATAGTTACTAGTTGTGGTCTTAAAATTAGGTGTTTTTGACCACCATAAATAAATCGTTAGTTCTACTGTGTTTTTGCACTCGAATTGGACGGGTAGCCTTGTGTGAGGAGTGCTTGTAGGTGTGGGTGAGTGCGCGTGCGTGCGAGGGTATGTCACAGAGATACGGTCTTATACGTACACTTCGGGAGCTTATGTGTCGTGGTGTGTATGTGTGTGTGTGTTTGGGTTGCGGGCTGATCTGAATAGATATTACGATTTTTAAGTATTGAGGAGGTTTCTCGAGTTCAAGATGAGTACAAAGGAAAAGAGCTGCTGATTTCGAAAAATTGTATTGATTTGAATACAGCTGATCAGGAAGAGTTGAAGGGCAAGGCCAGGGTATCATGACCCCCAGATTGCCATATCATCTGTTTTATAAAGATAACTGTTATTTTGTATCTAAAGTGATTGTGGTTCATTCTAGCTCAATGAGGAAGTTCACCTTTTAATAAAAGCAAACAATAAAAATAAAGTAAGATATTTTCCAAGGTTTTATTAAATTCCAGCAAATAGCAAGACAGTTTCGGGGCTTGTTATTTTTTAATTTGTGGCATTATATGTCACAATAATATTAATGAGAATAATAATCATGATCATAACAATAATTATAACACCAATAATTACAATAGTAATAATAGCATTACCAATAGTAACAAAAACATAATAATGATGATGAGAATGACAGTGATAATAGAGACCATGTATCATAACAATAAAATGAGATAACGGATGTGTATCTTTTATCAGTAATTCACTGGTATATAATATATTTCTTTTACTTTGTATGATTTACAATTTTTATTTTATGAAACAACACTCCATGGAGTAATAATATTAATATATTTATTTATTCATTATTGTTTCCTTTAGCCATTGATGATGGGTGGGTTGCGCAGTTCGACTACCGACATCCGGTTCCTGTCGGGGAATTTGAACCGGTCAACATGGTAAACGCTTGTGGTAAGTCTGTGTATATCATTTAAGATTGATTCAGTCCAATCCAATCCAATCCGACTAATTAAAATCAATGATTTCATCTTATTCATTTATCTGGCTGCAACATTTTATCGTATTTCCGTATTGTATGAATTTGTATCTCGATATGAAAAGTCAGTTGAAGATAAATACCAGTTGTAGTAACGATTACCAAATGAGTTCGAACAGAATCCAATAAAATGGCCACCCGAGTGTTTGTATGTATAAATGACAAAATGTGTGCCAATTGGCTTTAGAAAATAATTGTAATTGCTGAGAAACAAGCAAAATAAGATCGGAATTCAATAAAATGTATGGTATTTTTCCAAGCAATATTAATACACTGTCCCACGTAAGCTTTTTTGTATTAGTTATCATCAGAAATATCGATTTTCAGCTAAGATTTCATGATTTCACAAACATGAGTTGATTTCAATGTATGGTCTACCAGATCTACATGTAGATCTATGATAATATAGTGGGAATTAACCTTGATTTTAAAAGCTTTCTCATGAAATCATTGTTTATTAAAAGAATCCGAGCTGAAAATGATTATGTAAATAAAAAATTAATCAAGCAAAATGCTGAAAAATCATTAAAATCTGATGACAAACAACGAAGTTATTGAATGTTATATAAAATATATTAATATTTTGTGAGCACAGATATATGCACGCCGTCATGACTGCAGTAGGTGGACAAATGATGCCATGTCCCCACTTCCAATTTCAATTATGTTATTATTTGAAATTTAATTATTTCATATTTTTATGCAAATGTGTATGATATGTCTCCCCTGTTACAAAAAGATTTGCATCAACTATCATGGTTATCCTAGACATTGTTGATGAAATTATGTAGATAAGAAACACAACCAGAAATAAAAATTGTTATGGAAGTTCGGTGATGCAACATTTTCTTCTAACTCTAAGAGGAAAAACAACCATGACAATTAATATGCCAGTGCATTAAGGGCTTGTCTCCTTCAAAGTCGATTTAGAATCGATATTAATTTCCGAAACACATCGGAGATTAGTTGAAATCGATAATTATTACTGTCAGCTATTAGTATATAATATTTCACATCTTTATCTAACAATTTTGAAACATCGTTAGATTCGTCCTGTTGGTATTTCGTCAATCTTAAAATCGATTTTAACGTGGATTTTCACGTCTATGCGAGTCGAGAAGATCTCCTTGTGAAGTGATTACATTGATTGTCTGATGTAGAATTGCCTATCTTTTTCATCGCAGCACTGCCGTATTATCCAGAGCTATGCAGATGCAACAAGCTCACACAACTTGATTGCTCAAACCTGAGCTTCACGTTAATTCCGAGTGATATTCCTTCAAATGTCACTAGATTGTACGTATAACATAGCTCGTTGAACTTCAATTCAATCTCGGGAAATTTCATTATATTGCAATTTTATGCTCCTATAAACAATGCTTGAACGTGCTGTGAATCGATTTAAATTGTCTTCATGTGTTTGCCAATGATACAAGACGAACGGCTATCCAAAGTATTTTTTTATATTGAGGAGTATACGTAGCCTTAAATTATTGAATAAAGATATAGAATTACATATATTGATTTAAAGAACTTCATCGAATTCGTTCCGTAAGATGGGTACTACAGATAACTTTCGCATAGGTGGAATACCTTTTCACGCGTGATTGAGTTATGACAAATTGAAAGGTTACGAATATGAAAGTCGATAATTTTATTCCGAAAAGAAAATCATATATCCGGAAGTTAATTTTCGTTCTTTCACAACGTCCACATGGTGGATAAAGCATTTAGTATTAAGCAAAATTTACCAAGGGACGACGTAGCTCTGTTTCTCTCTTTTTTTCTACACGAATGTTTTTTTCCTTAATTTTATTAAACAAAATATACATTTCACTAATCATCTGAATTAATGGCTAGTGGAGTGGCTGATAGTCAAGAAAATCGATTGGTTAGTATGACAATCTGACAGGAAGTCTGTGAAAACATCTGCGGTTTATGACATTAGGTAAATTCGGGCATTTATCTAAAGAAATGTAACTCTGTTATTCCCATGTTTTTTTATCTGATCGGGATTGAAAGTAGACATTTGACGTGTCATTTACTCTTGTAAATTTTGAGAAAAAAAACTGTCCGCGATGTGACCTCTTGGTACTCTCCTTTCGACTGATTTTTACTTAATCGTGCATGAATAACCTAAGAAAATGGCCATTTGATAATTGAAAGTTGTGTTTAATTTACATAACAATTAAAGGGGAATCCAGCCTTGGCCATAAAATGTTGTGTTGGGAAGGAGAAAAATAGATTAAACAGAATGGTGAAAGTTTGAAAGAAATCAGACAAGTATAATAAGAAAGTTATAGCTGCTTTAAAATTGAGATCACTAATACAATGTAGATTTCAAATTGGCAACTGAGTAAGTAAATTACAGCTCTCCCATAGGCCATGTACTTTATTATCAGCGATTTATGGTTTTCTTCTAAGTACCCATTCCCCTGGGGCAGTAACCTGAATATAACCCAGGTAGTATAATGTTTTTTGTCCTCGTGAAAGAAAAATATAATTTGAAATTAAACTTTTTGGAAAAATGACATTTTAGCCATAATATGTATTGGAGTACATGGAAGAATAGTCCTTGCCTTACATCACTATGACATCCCATATGCGGCCAATTTGAAGTCTCCATGGGTATAGTGATTACCAATATATACAACTTTTAAAAATTCATAATTTTCTTGTTTGTCCGATATTGTTCAAACTATCACCTATCAACTGGTCTGATTTTTCTTTCCTTATAAAAAGAAGTTTTTATTTGGGTTGGATTCCCCTTTAATCATGGGTATTTCTCGATTTCGTTTTCTTCTTGGACAATCTAAATGATATCATACATGGTTTTTTTTCTATTCGTTTAAAGGAAATGCCCTATAATTCAAAGTAAATAGAGAAGACAAAGTGGTGTGCAATGAAAGTATTAACTCTTTACTATACGAAGATGCCGGATAAGAAGGCAGAAGCTTATCTCCGACCTAATCGACTGATTATTTCATACTAAACTGTTCCTGTGCATCGAAATTGACTTCATTTGATTAAAGTAAAAATGAGCTTTGATGAAAAGTCTGACTAATAAATCTGTTTCGCTTGTCCTTCAGATTTCTGACGTACAACAACATTGAACGCATTGACAGTGCGTCTTTTTCCCGTTTCCCTTCGTTGGTGTATCTGTAAGTAACTTGAAATAATTGCTTTCTCCACATTAAGGGATCTAGCGTTTTGTTAAGACCAAGGGGGTTCGGATGGTTTGACCATGGACCTGATTTGACCCAATGACGACGTACTGCGTCCTACCCACTGTTCTGCTTGTGGAAGGGGTGTTTGAGTTTGTCTCCTACCCCCTTCTTTTTTTAAGGGAACCCAACGTGTGGGGGTAAACCCCTTGCCCCACCCCTTAAATCTGCCAGTGCTCCATGATGTACTATATATAAACGCGATTTCATGCCACCTGATTACATCTTTAAAGTTGGTAAAAGCACATTGTCCCATAGTCATTCCACAAGAACAACATTGCATTCATCACACACAAATCCCCTCTTTTATCTTTGCATGCTTTTGTTCCTATATTTGTCTTTTTGATGGATAAAACAAAAGCCCATGCCATCTCGTGGCCTTTTTATTCCGAATAAAAATCAAGATTTTGCTGTTATAACCTAATCCTAACTGTAATATTACGTTCTTATTTGTTTCTAGACTCAAAGTCGAATACAAGCTCAAGACAAGTTCTAAATTCTATAATCATTATAATAATGCGTTAGAAAATTGAGCTGCACAGTTTGATATTTTCGGATTATCTTTTTCTTTGAGATATTTCTTTCTCAAATTATATGTCGCTGTCTTTTCCGCTTTTCTTCTTTTGAACTTTGTCGTCTTCTTCTTATCCTTATAGTTTGCTTGTTCCTTTTCTATGTTCTTTATCCCTTTTCTCCGTTTTCCTATTGATTTTCATGCTAAACCTCATATTTCATATTATTTTCCTTCATTTTAGTTCTTCATTGTTTGTTTTTCAATTTACCTTCCTTCTTCTTGCTCTTCTCATCCAATTCTTCTACACTTCTTGAGATTCTCCAATATCTCCTTTTTCTGAATACAGGAATTTAATGGGGAATCAACTGCGTAAAATTCAGGCCAAGTCATTCGAACATCTTCATCATCTTAGCACGCTGTGAGTGTTTCAAAATATTGATTTGAGAGGTTTGATAATGGGGAATCCGCAATCAGGATCAGATTGAAAAACACCTTTGAGAATTCATAACTGTTAAAGATTTTTCTCTATGTGTTCTCCTTCACGATCTTAAATGTGGGTCGGGGTACCTCTTGTCCTACTGCCTATAGAAATGGCTGTGTGATTTTAAGATATAGGCTTTAAAAAATACCAGTTGTGTTAGACCCTAACGATCTAAAAATGAGTTCGAACAGAATCCAATGAAATTACCACCAAAGTGTTTGTATGTATAAATTTTAAAAAAATATGTGCCAAATAGCTCTGGAAAAAAATGCATAATTACTGAGATTGAGCAAAATAAGCACATAATTTCATCATTTGACTTCATTTTTCCATTCCATTTTTCGGAGCAATATTAATACACTGCCCCACATATGTGTTTCTGTGTTAGTGATCATCAGAATTATCGATTTTGAGCTAAGATTTCATGATTTTTACAGAGATATGTTTAAAATAATGTACCAGATCTAGAATGTATGATAATATTTTGACAGTTTACCTTGATTTTAAATAATTGTTAATGAAATAATTGTTTGCTGCATCTACTGTCTTTTACCTTGAAACAAGGAACGTCCAGAAACTATGTTGTCTTGGGCGTTGAAAGGATTGCAGAACATTCACTTAATTCTGAACGATAATTGTGCTAGAGATTTCGGTTCATGTGAACATGTGTGTCGGTGTCAGGGCGGCAGGTTGTTAGCGAAATTAGCGAAAAGGGTGTGTTTGCATGGGCATGTGGGTGGAGGTGAGGGTGTGTACGTGTGTGTGTTTTGGTGTGAGACGGGTGAAAAATGTGGGTGGGCTAGTTTGTGTGTCTGTATGCGGGGGAGGGTATGTGTGAGAGAGAGCTTGGATTTTTGTAAGACTAATTTAAATTCTGGCTTTACTTTTCTTTACCCCAAATTGTATAATTCCCAATGTTGTAGTCGTTGAGGGATGTTAAAATGATAAGAAAGCCACATTCTGTCCCACTATTTTATTTCATTTATCAAGTCAACCACTTTTTTTTTTATTGATTGATTTACAGTAATATGCAGAGAACAATTCAACAAAACAATAAAAGTTTTTTTTTAATGGTTGTAGTCCAAAGAAACATGAGCTTGTAGTCCAAACAAGCAACAACAAGAGCTTCTTCTTGAAACATGGAATAAACTATGCAGGGGCCGCGGAAGCGGGGGGGCTGGGGGGGCTTCAGCCCCCCCCCCCCCCCACTTTTTTCCAAAACCATGTACAAAAACGTAAAAATTATCATATGATTGTGTTTTTATGCATGGTCAGCCCCCCCCCCCCCCCCTACTTTGAAAACCGTTCCGCGGCCCCTGCTATGTGCGAGTTTTTGTGGGTGATTCGCCTTTTTATTAACCAACTTATAAGTATTCAGCGGTTCTTTTACTTTTCAGTTACCTCTCTGAAAACAAGATATCTGTCATCGAGAGAGAGGCATTTTTAGGTCTTCATGGACTCCATTGGTTGTAAGTATTGAATTATCTTTAAATCAATTCTTGTAATTCGATGTATTGAATCCATTGTTTTTGTTCGATAAGTAAATGTTTATAGGAATTAGTAAACCTTCCCCCCCCCCCCGATTGATTGATTAAGCTGAAGTTTATAGGCAACTTGGTGAACAATTTTTTGGCGCTTACAGGGGTGTTGTATTTTTTATTCTGATATCAAATTAATGATTGAGCAAGAAATCATAAAATATATTAACATAATTTTTAAAATACTCTGAAAAGAACGCCATGACCGGTAGACATGGTAGTGGTAAAGACATGCATCATCGAGATTTCCATCAATTATATTTTCGTAATTTGCATACGGATGAATGTTGATTATTTCAATATGATAAATGGTGAGAGAGGCAGAAAATTAGGATCTCCTGGCGTTTGCTAGCATATCGTTTTCTTCGTTTACGCGGGAATAAACAATACGGCCATAATCTATTCAGTGAAAAAAAAATTAAGAATCATTTTATCTGTTGTGCGACGTAAGTTTTTATTAAAATATAAAATAGGACGACTACATCTATTCTTCCAAGATCAAATTCGACTACACGTCAATCTTTCTTCTTATTCGATAGCTATTGATTTTGCGAGCCCCTTGTTTGAATCCATATCCATGAAAATATGCATAAAAGTAAGGAAGAGTTTGTAAGTCAAAGCCCTTTCTTTCTAAACAGTTTCTTACATTCTTGCTGTTCTGAAGCAAATGCTTCGCAGGGTCAAAAAGAGTGTCTTTGCATGAAATAATTTTTAGGTGTTATGAGCATTTTCAGCAAGGGTGATATAGACGACATTAAAATATTTCAATTTCTCACACCTAAAATAAAACTTTTTCAAAATCAGTCCTTGAAAGATTGTATATGTATGTGTAACAAACGAATGCTGAAATATTTTGGTTTAATCAATTTTACAATCATTTGCAAATGTCCATCTCCAAGCTTTCTCATTATTTTTGCATTATTTGTATAATTGGTTCATGTACCCAGCAAAAACATTGTTAACATTTTTTCTTACCACACTGTTAGTAACCTGTGTTATATAAAACTTTTAGCAAGGTTTTTTTTTACTACTTCAAATATATTTCAAAATGTGTTTAATACTTGTGAATTGTATTGTATGAATTTGATTTGAGAGAAAACCACTTAAAAATATCTCTTCACCTATCCCGTCTAGATTTCTAAATGGAAATAAATTAACGAGTCTCCTACCAGGAATTTTCACCGGATTAGAGCGACTATACTGGCTGTGAGTATAATAATAATAATATTAACGTTTTTTATTTACCCAGGGTAGCCGCTTCAGTTAGAAAATTGCTCTACCAGCGGGCCCTTCATAACATATGTTATTATTACTTCTCCAATCTAAATGCTGAGCGCCTAGCAAGAAGGCAGAAGGCCCCATTTTTATCAGTCTTTGGTATGACTGGGCCAGGGATCGAACCCACGACCTCCTGTTCATTAGGCGGACGCTCTACCACTGAGCCGCCGTGCCCTTTTAACATGTTAAGTTCATGGGTTGTTTTACAATTAGGTTATACTTATCTGTGTCACTGCACAAAAATATCGTTTTGTTTTCCCCTAACTTTCCTGTAAAGAAGTGAAATGTTATTTCTTATGCAAGGAGTCATCCACTTTTTTAAGTGGTTTGATCTTTAATGCTGCATGTCTTCTTTACGAAGAGGCACTTTAGGGCAGAAATTAATTTGGAAACTTTAGCACGTGGAATTTCTGATGTGAACGAAGTGAATGGCAATTCAAGTTTCTTGCATGACAAGTCTAACGTGTGTTGTTGTAGACCAAAACGTTATTAATTAAGTGGTGTATAACGACGCGTAAAAATTCCGAAATTGCTGTGGACACGAGTAGAGACATAAATTTTGGCCATACAATGCATGATATGACCATGGAGCTATGAATAGCTCCATGATATGACTAATTGTGAGAAGTAATATAATTTTTTGTTTCGGTTTTTTGTGTTTGTCTTGTAGGTTGCTCTAAACTTGCAAATCGTGCCCAATAACAGTTCGTCGTAGATTTGAGATTACAGTACCCATATTTCTGTTAATTATGTAAAGAATGCCGGATGGTAAAAAAAAACCTTACATCATTATAAGTAGATGTTTGACAGCTATGGAGTTGGTCGAAAAATAATTGTATGCACATACGCCAGAAAAAAGTAGCTGTTCTGGGCTAAATTGAAAGAAAATTTTAGTATTTACAGACATTCATTACGCAATGCTAGTTTGTGATTTGAGCTGATAACCACAAAAATCATGTCATTTTCCGTGTCAAAATGCGATGAAGAGGTAGAATTATCAGTGGATGGGAATCATAAGTGATGTAATTCATTCCCACAATGTGTTCGTTGTAAACAAAAATTATAAATGTGCGTTTGCTTTCGCAAGTGTTTGCCTACATTATTCTGTAGAAGCCTTCAGATTCTTGATTTTCACTATAAATAGCCCTTTAAATTATGCAAGGAAACACCTCCCTCGTGATCTGAATCTTCCCTTCTTCGCAAGTCCCCGTTGATATTCATATCAATATTTGACAATAGGCTGCCATGATCTTTTCACAAAGGAAGAAGTCGGAAAAATAAATGGGAATTCTTGAAACATGAAAATGAAAAATGAAATGCCATACACAGTGGCGTGTGGTGAATTATATAAATCCGCCGAGTGAGCTCCATAAGCCAAGAAGTGTAAATTCACGTGGGAGAAATACAGATTTGCCATGATTACCTGATTAAGATAAGCCACTGTGATATATTTCAAATTTCCATAATTCACGAAGATGGACGATTACTGAGTTACTTATTGTGTAAACATTATGTTAAGGTTTTACTACAAACTTTTATACAACTCGTTAATTTTCCTTTTTTACTCTTCTTTCTCTCTTGTGTTCTTTTTAGCTCATCCGGCCCGAAGGGCCAGATGAGCTTATGCCATGCCACAATTTCAAAATGCTTCTTCTTAGTCATTTCAAGTACGATTTCAATTCTGATAGCACTAGGTGGAGGAATCAAAACTTCTGCACAGGATTTTGAAACTCATTGAATATGCTCATTTATGCGCATTTTTCAAAATTCACACAATTTTTTTTTCCTTCTTTTTTTGTTGACTGATTTTGATTTTTTTTTTGCTTCCATCTGGTAGAGCTTAATAAGGGTCACCAAACTTCTACATAGAACTTTGAAATTTTGACTAGAAAATTATTTGAGCTAATTTAGGCGAAATTTATTCATAAATCATAAAAATGACCTTTATTTGTTGATCAATTTCAATTCTGTTTGCTTTATATGATAGCCTTAGGTGGGGATACATAACTTCTACACATAATTTCGAAACTCATTGAATATGCCAATTTATGCGCATTTTTTCAAAACTCACAAAAAATGCTTATTTTTTTTTTCTTTTGTTCCTACTGAGAGCTACATGAGGTCCACCAAGGTTCTAATTTAGACATTTTGACTAGAAAAATGTTTATTCTAATTTATACGAAATGTATTCATAAATTACAACAATTGCTTCTTCGTCAATTTGTGTCACCAATATAATAAATATATATATATAAGGTGCCGGATGAGCACCACGTCATTAATAATGATAATAATAATAATTGGCATTTGAATAGCGCTTTATCAATCTACAACTGCTCAAAGCGCTTCACAATTATTATTACCCGGTCACTGGATTCATAAGATTTCAAGCAGCCTGTTAGGCGCACACTTGCTAAACCAACCACAATGACGGTTGTTTCCTACACATTCAGAAATTCTGGTTCAATTTTACACCCCTAGGGGTGCACAGGCTTGTCCCTATACGAGTACCCCTAGCGGTGCACACGTACACCCCCAATAGGGATGTACGTTGTGCACCCCTGTTTGACGTGACCATCTGCACCTTAGAGGGTGTACACGTCTACCCCCTTAGGGTGCATAATGTACCCCCACCTAAAATAACACCTAATAACACCTAATACAGGTCTCTAGCGATATGATAATTTTTTGACTTGTGCTGATAGTTGTGATTCAAGTAGCTCTATTTAATGATTCTCCAAAAGTTTACGTAATCAAACGTGTTTTTGAAACAATTATCATCACATAATATTAAATATTTTTTAAAATATTTCACTTCGGTAAAGTGTGGCGTAAGTGCATTGTTATTTCGGATAATCTTCGATCACAAATCAACTTCATCTATACCATACGTCTATCAGCGAGACTGGTGTGGTGCGCGCAAAGAGTACAGGGGTGTACAACAGACACGTAGTCTCGCGTGAGAGCTAACTTGCACCTCGATGGTATTAAGGGGTGTACGCACGTTCAAACTGGAAGACATAGACGTCCAGATAAAATACCCTCACATTTAAGAACGTGCGATAATTGTAATTCAGGAAGGGTTGGGGATGAGTATCACGCGATAATAGAATGTAATGTACACACAACTGAAAGGGTGGTGTTTTTTGACAAAATAGCTGAAATGTATAAACAGTTTAAGAACCTTAGCGATGAAGACAAATTTATATTCATAATGAAACTTGATAATGAAAACATAATTGATAATTTTTGTAAGTTCTTCAAAGCGATTATAGATAAGAGGGGTGAGTTTTAACATCAAGTACATTTTTTCTTTTTTAATTTCATTCAAAATATTTAAAATCCACCAAAGCCACCATTACCAAAGATGTATCTCTAACGTTATACATTTATTTACTTCCTGATTTGTATTCGATAATTATATAACTTATGTATATTGCATTATGATACACCTTCTTTATGTTAAATTTCAATTCGTCATTTCTCTTTGTATATATAGATGTATATCTTTATAATAATTGGAAATCCATGTATTGATGTATTACTGATTTATACGACATACATGTACAGTTATGAATGTTTTTGTTTATGTTATCATTGTATATATGTTAAAACAAAATATTCATGCCATATGAATGAAGTTTGTTAATAAATTCAAATTCATCCCATTTGCACCGGGATTTCTTAGTGTGTACCGGTGCCCAATTAGCACCTGGGTGAGAGTGGCAAATGTGAATTGACGCCTTGCCAAAGGACGCTAGGCCATGGTGGGATTCGAACACACGGCCCTCTGATTACAAGGCGAGAATCAGAACCGCTACACCACGGTGCTTCATTGATGTGCTAATTTTCATATTTTCTTCGAGGGCAGGCTGACCCTTATTAAAAATACCTACCTTTTTCTTGTTTATTCATTTTGTATCTTATTTTCTAATAAATATTTCTTTTAAATCTATACCAGGGACCTTCGGCATAATGAGATTAGAGATCTTAACCACGGTACTGCACTCAAAGATTTACTCTCCGTTGCATGGATGTAAGTCTGTTTTGATTCGTTTGTTTTTTACTTCCGAAAATGAAGTTACAAAAGTTTTGAAAACATGGAGGAAAGATCCTTTTGCTAGGCATGCGTCACATTGTGGAAGAGCCTTCATGAAGACACCAACAACTTGTATTACTCTTTAAAGATATCTTTTTCCAAACCTTTTTATTTACTTCTTTATTCTTATACACCTTGAGTACTCTACAGAGTGCAATTGGCGATTTATAAGTCACATTTTTGTTATCATTATTATTATCATCATCATCATCATCATCATTAGCACCATCATCGTCATCCTCACCATCATTGTCACTATAATTACAACTTATTCTCAATAAGGCACGCATCATTAAATGAGCATTAATGCCTCTAAGGGTGGAGATATATCATTATCTAATATACAATGTATCCAATTATCTGATATACATCATTTACTTAATTGTTTACTGAAGATTTAAAGGGCAAACGAACCAGCGGGTTAAACAGACCAACCTTAAATCCTGAAATACCAAGGTTCTTTACCCATAATGCAATATTATCAGCAGTGTAGTCTTGTGATAAAGGCCCACTTGAATAATAAAACACAAATTCAATACTGCATAAAATTCATATCGCACTAATTATGCTACCACAGAACAACGCAAGTACCAAAACGTGTTTTATACACACAAATGGATTTATTGGCAATTTCTTTGTATATCACACAATTTCAATACTCCATAAAATTCATATCGCACTAATTATGCTACCACAGAACAACGCAAGTACCAAAACGTGTTTTATACACACAAATGGAATTATAGGCAATTTTTTTTTTATATTACTAATAGATATTTAGAAAAGGTATACTCTCAGACTAGGCGTGTGTATAGCACAACTTAATGGGAGACAACACACAGCGTTGGCCAGTTCGCTCCTCCTTTAAAGGTCAAGTCCACCACCTCAGAAAATGTTGATTTGAATCAATAGAGAAAAATCAGACGAGAATAATGTTAAAAATTTCATCAAAAATCGGATTTAAAATAGGAAAGTTATGACATATTAAAGTTTTGCTTCGCTTATTTTTCATAAAAAAACCAGTGACGTGCACAATTCAGTGACATGCAAATGAGACAGTCGATGATGTCCTTCATTCACTATTCCTTTTGTTCTTTTATTGTTTGAATTATACAATATATCGTCTTTTACATATTTGACTATAAGGACCAACTTGACTGAATCATAGAGTATTAAACATTGCTAATTCCACACGTTCAGGGAGGAATTGATCATTGTTTCACTTGACAATGAGGAGAAAAGTAGCATATTTCATATTTCATATAATAAAATTCAAGAGAAATAGTGAGTGGGTGACGTCATCAGTCTCATTTGCATACCGACCAGGATGAGCATATAACTGTTTTGTAAAATTAAGCAAAATTTTACAATGTCATTATACTTTCTTATTTTACATCCGATTTTGATGAAATTTTCAGTGTTATGGTTGTTGGATTTTTATAATTTTATTCAAATCAACTTTTTGTTGGGGAGGACTTGTCCTTTACGTCTGGATGTAATCGTGGGATTTCTACTAAGTGTGTCTCTTTGAATTTTTATCACAGCGACTTTGAAGGAAATGGCATCCAATCAATCGAAGTGGACTCATTTCCGGGAAACACATCTTTAACAGTTCTGTAAGTCCATTTAAAAAAAGCAACTTCGTCTTGAATATAGACTAGTCTAGAAATGAAATGAGGTTATTGGATGAGATGACAGGAGAACTGGTGTAACTAATTACTAACGTAACGGTTCGCTAGATTACGTGCTCTTTGAAAAGAAAATAAATAAAAGGGGGTTCGTGAACATAGGAGCCGTTTTACTGGCTTCTTTAAAATGAACTGTTTCAAGTGATTAATTATTCTAGATAGGAAGATAGGAAATAAGATTGGCCCGGGAGACACGCTTCGAAAATGGGGATGAGTGCTCCTGAGAGAATCGGAATTGAACACGCATGATTAACACAAGCGGATGATTACCATTAGAACGTCAGGGTACAATTGGCTTGGGAATCGTGAAGAAATTACTACCTCATATAAAATACTAATGATAAAGCCAATTTGTATCTAAAAAACAAACAAACAGAGCTTAATTGCCTTAAAAATTCGTCGCCATCGAAAAAGAAGTAGTTATAGTAGTACTATTGATGTAGTAGTAGAAGTAGATGTAATAGTGGTATTAGTAGTAGTAGTAGTAGTAGTAGTAGTAGTAGTAGTAGTAGTAGTAGTAGTAGTAGTAGCAGCAGCAGCAGCAACAGTAATGACAATACGAGTACTATAGTAGTAGTATTGGTAGTGGGAGTAGTAAAGGAGACGAAGAAGTAGTATAGTAGTTTCCACCATCATTTATGGTATTTTGCTTTTTTTCAAATGCATAACTCTGACAAGATCGAAGCAGTCGAGAGTACTTTCTGTTCTTACTTCGTGATTACTAGGTTTTGACGCTTGTGCTTTGTTGTTCATTAATAATATTAATGAACAACAAAACAAAAGCTTTATTTTAATGAATTATGTAATATTAAAAAAGCAGGAAAGAGTGTATTGGATAGGATTCGTGCAATAGTGTTTATCAGATTGATGTGGATTCAATACTTAAACTAAAAAAATGTAAATAATAAGGGGGTATTCTAAAGAACAAAAATTATTTTAATACAAAAACGTGCAATAAGAATAATCACCAATTCAACATTTCTTGCCCATACAGACCCATTGTTTCGGAAGCTTACAATTTTGAATATATATGATTTACATCGCTATTTTGTTGCTTGTTTTATGTATTCTTATTCTAAAAGGGCTTTACCTGATATTTTTAATGATTTTTTCACCCTTAATAGTAGTATAAATATGTATTCAACAAGAAATATCAATAACTTTTATCTGCCAAAATATACATATAATTTTTCTAGAACTGTTATTGGATACGAAGGACCTGTCATCTGGAATGATTTGCCATCTGAAATTAAAACTTGCCCCTCACTAATTACTTTTAAACGTAAATATAAATCATATCTTGCCAATTCACCATCAGTTTTTAAGTAAAATGGAGCCTTTTTTTTTTCTTTGTTTTTTTTTAAATGTTTTTCTTTTGTTTGTTTATGTTGATGTTATAACTGTTTAATCACCATTAATTTGTTTTATTTTAACCAATGTGCGGAACGAAGGGGGATTGGCCTCGATAGGTCTTTGGCCTTTGCCATTCCCCTACATCCACTGCATGTTGGTGCTACTCTTTCTATTTGTAATTATATTGATTTGTTTATGCATTGATTGTTTCTTATTGTTCATATAATATTGTATGTTGTATATTTTTCAATGGATGTGAATAAAGTGAATTGAATTGAACATAAGAGATGGAAAGAAGGAAGAAAGAAAGAAAAGAAAAGATTTAATAAATGAAAGAAAGAAAGAAAGAAAAGAAAAGAAAAGAAAGACAGAGAGAGAGAAAGAAAGAAAGAAAGAAAGAAAGAAAGAAAGAAAGAAAGAAAGAAAGAAAGAAAGAAAGAAAGAAAGAAAGAAAGAAAGAAGAATGAAGGGAAGAAAGAAAGAAAGAAAAAAAGACAGAAAGAAAGAAAAAAGAAAAAACGAAAAAGAAAGAAAGAATGAAGGGAAGGAAGGAAGAAAGAAAGAAAGAAAGAAAGAAAGAAAGAAAGAAAGAAAGAAAGAAAGAAAGAAAGAAAGAAAGAAAAAAGTGAAGAAGGTTCGAATAACGTAGGAATCATTCGACAATATTATTCTGCTATTCATTACAGAGTGCTGAAGAATAATAGCATAAGTTCAATAGAGGAGAACGCCTTCAAGTACCAGGAAACATTAATGGAACTGTAAGTAAATTCATTATTGTTTTATCTGATTTATGTGATATCGGTAATTAGTTTCATAAATTCATTATGTAATTCATTTGAATTGTTAGTGTATATTTTGGTTTGTTTTATATTTTCACAATGCAAAATAAGATCCACATTTGCAAAAAAAAGGGGTTTATATTAGCAGATAAGAATGCATAACATTAATGAGGCGCCGATTATCTAGTTGTCGATTCAATGGCGCACTACACCGACTGTAGCTGCACCTGCCAAAGACGCGTGGTGCATCCATTGACTTAGGTCCATGGTGCAATCAAGGAATATCCTACCGGGTACCCATTCACCTCACCTGGGTTGAGCGCAGCACAATGTGAACCCACTTTCCTCTGATTACGCGTGGTGCATCCATTGACTTAGGTCCATGGTGCAATCAAGGAATATCCTACCGGGTACCCATTCACTTCACCTGGGTTGAGCGCAGCACAATGTGAACCCACTTTCCTCTGATTGAAAGACGAGAGTCGTAACCACTAGACCACGGTAACCCCATAAGTATAAACAAAATATATTTGAAACGCAGATTCCCTTAAATAACAACGAGTTGGACATTGTGGTGGTGCCCTAAATTGATGGCCCATCGCATAACCCCTAACACTACCACATTGTTTTCAACATTGAAACAGAAAGTACTTTTTCAGAGGGAAAGATACAAATTTCAGCCAAAGAAAGGAAGAAATTGTGAAATATATAAATGCATTTAACCCACATGCATCATTAAAATAAGGACATAAGATGACAATATTGTTAGTCCAGGTATATGGATCCTTATTCTTGTCATAGTCTTTTACATGATGGGTGCATACCAAAAATATGTGGATGTGAAAATATCCCAAGAAGTTCGGACTCGGGTAGGGTGAGCCAGCCAACATGGGGCAAGTTGAACCGTGGTAATTTATATGGTGATGTATATATAAAAACAATTAAACCTTAAATAGCCATTTGGATGCAGGCAGAAAGGACAAAATTCACAAGACAGTTGTTTTACTTTTTAGAGGATGTTAGTATTTATAGAGAATTAGCAAGTGAAAAGACTTTTGAATAAAAAATTGTCAAGCTGGTTCTTGCCCCCATAGCTTTTGTACATAGTTTTTGTGGCTCAACTTACCCCCAGAAGATGGATCATCTTACCCCATGGGTGGGGCAAGTTGAGCCATTTGACATCTTTTGTTTCAAAGATGACAGTGCCTTTCAGTGTGAGGGTAGACAGTTTCATATATTCAATCAATTCATTTTATTCAATCATTTAAAAATCAATATACAAACCAAAATATATACAAGTCGTACATGAATGCACAATATAGTTTAAATGATTAGGACGCCCCTAAAAGCAAAAGCTTGATGAGTGGGACAACCAATACATAATATATAAACGTACATAAAAGTAAAAAAAAGTAACAATAATAAATACGAACAATACATATGAAATAAGACGGTATAATTACAAGGGGGTCAGGAAAAGGGTGTTGAAATGAATTATGTGATTAATTGGAATACATAATTACAAGTGAACTTGAGTTTTGTTTTCAATGCAGTAACATTTGTGCTAGAAATTACATTGGAAGGGAGGGAATTCTATATTCGAGGACCAGTGGATTTAAATGAATCAAGGGTTGACTGATTGAATGCTACAGGATAATGGAATTTAGAGTGGGAACGATTTTTGTATTATATTTAAATAGATTTATCATATTAAGGGGTGCTAAGTTGTGATTTACGTAGTACATTGGAATTGCAATTTGAGTCTTATGAATATCGAAAACTGTCAACGTGTTTAATCTAAAATATAATGGGAGTGACGGAGCTAAGTGGGAGTTAGAACAAATATGTAAAGCCTTTTTTTAGTATGTGTATGGGGCACTGGCGTAAATCCCGGGGGGGGGGATGGGGGGATATATCCCCCCCCCCACTTTTCGAGGAGGGGGGGATGGCCTGTACAAACATCCCCCCCACTTTTTACGAAAGAAATGAAAAAAAAAATCACAAGAGATAATTGTTTTATTGGTGAAAATTCTTCCAAAAATACCGCTTAACAAATAAAATAATATTATTGAATCATAAAATGCAAATAAAGAGCCAGTTCACCATTTCCAAACGAAATACTTATGTCCTTATTATAACATTGAAGAGAAACCCCGTTTCTTCCAATTCATCAATGTTGGGGGTCTTTGGGAAGGGATTAAGATGGAATGTCAAAAATTTGTTGAATGTAATCTCTAATAAAACCATTAAACCATCATGTGGTAAAAAAGATAATAATATTGGAGGGGTATTTGCCATATGGACATACAGTGGCGTAACTATGGGGGGCACATCCCCCCCCCCCCCCATCGGCTGACCAAAAAAAACGGGGAAAGGGGGAAAAGGAGAAAAGAGGGAGAAAGGAAGAGAAACGTAGTGGGAAAGAAGAAAATATTATTCATTAGAATGTTATATTATATTATAATTATGTTAAGTTACATTACATAAGAAACATTTTTATCATAACTTTATGAAACATAATTTGCCCAGGGCCTACGTCTTCATTGTTCCTGGTGCTCGCATTGTCTGTTTAACGAGATATATAATCCTGTTGTACTAAAACATCCCGTTTTCAAGTCAATATAAACCAAATATATTTCCTAGCACTTGAGTTATCATTGTTTTATGTAGTGACATATGCTTCTTTTTCATGACTCAAAAGTGATTGCCCCATGTTAAGGTCTTCGTATATATGAAACATTTCCTGTCCGTGATTACGTTCGCATTAGTGGATTGGTGAGATATGTCTGCTCTTCATGAAATCCTAAAATCAGTCCTTAAAATGTCCCTTCTTCTGATCTGAATATCAAAAATTTTCAGCTCGCGCTTCGCGCTCGCACCATTTGGTTAATGAAATATGTATGGTCCTAGTTAATTCCTACAAAGAAACCTTAGAACGCCCCACTTCAGGTCTGAATTATCAGCATAAGTTTTCAGCTCGCGCTCGCATTGTTAAGCGAGACAGGTACCTATCATGATTACATAAATTTGATTATAATGTCCCTTTTTAGGTGTGAAAATAAAAAAAATTCAGCTCGCGCTTCGCGCTCGCATTATTTGATAAGTGAGATACATATCCGTTTAATGACATTGTCCTTATAATGTCTCTATTAGGTCACTCACTCAGTCATTCAAAAATTTTGCTGGTGCCCCCCCCCCCCCCCCATGCCGTGACCCACGGTCGCCACTGTGGACATATCAATGACAATTCCTTGCATATCTAAAAACATGATTGCAAAAAAATGCCAAAATATTTCAGTCATCCCCCCCACCCATCAACACGGATTTACGCCAGTGGTATGGGGTTTAGTTTTGTAGTGCCATAACCTGCCAAAGTGTATTACCATAATAAATATAAGGAAGCAATAAAATATTGTAAAGCATAAGAAAATGTTTTTCTGTAAGATTATTACGTAATTTAGCTAATATACCTATATTTTTAGACATCTTATTACTAACAATAAAGCGGTGTTTATAGTAGGACAATTTGTCATCAAGTACAAATCCTAAGAATTTTACGGAATTTATTATTTTAATGTTACATTTCTTATTTTAATATTGAAGTCAAAAGATACATTGTGGGATAAATGAGGTTTTTGAAAATACATAAAATTTGTTTTGTCCTAATTGACAACGAGTTTGTTTGCATCGAGCCAATCACAAATCTTACATAATTCATCGATTTGTTTTTTCCAGTAAATATATAAAATTGCTATGGGTAGAAATAGTAGTGTCATCATCAAATAAAACATAATTAAAGAATGAAGATGCTGAACATAAATCATTATATAAATAAGGAAAATGAGCGGGCTCAGTATGGAGCCTTGGGGAACATACTGGGCGATAGAATATTGAAAATCATAATTGTTAAATGAAGTGTAGTTTTGTCGATCAATTAGGTAGCTCTGGAACCATTCCCGCACTGCTCCCCTAATACCGTAATGAGATAATTTATACAGTGCGTATCAAAAAAAAGATTACACTTAGAAAAAATCTTGTAAAATTATATACAGTGCGTATCCAAAAAAAGTTTACACTTTGAAAAAGCTCTGGGAATTAAAAAATATACAACATGTGGGTATTTTTTTCACATATAAACTTGGGTTTGGGTCTCATCTATCCAATGAAAGTAAAAGTTTTGACAGAATGTTACACTTGAGTGAGCACTGTCCATTTTTCTAAAGCTCGCAGAAATCTGTTTGCGCAGAAATGCTCGTTTTCACGCTGTGTAAAGGGGAAGGGCGAAATAAAACATTACCCTGCGAAACATTTCTCATACATTTCCCTTGCACTTTTAGTCAATTGAAATAAAACGGATACATTCAAGCATTTTGTAACAATTTTGCCACCCAAAAAATTTAACACTTATTAAGCACAACCTTTACCCTTTTTGTGCCAGCTGGATCTGAGGACATAACTGAATCTGAACAAAAGTTTATATCAGACATCTCAGCATTTTTTCACTAGGTTTTTATCATTTAAAGTGGGTTTACATTTAATTTTTCATTTAATACTTGTTTCTCCACACTTTTCCCAAGCTTGACAATGATTAACAAAATGAAAATCAAGCCTAAGCCATGTCATGTAAATCACAGCTCAGTGTAAAGCAAATATCGTCACGATGGCCTCGGTGTGTGGGGGAGTGGGGTGGGGTGCAATGCACTCTTTGAAGTGTTTTGGGCAAGGAAATAAGTTGATAAAGGTAGAAGATATCTTGAAATTAATTTACTAGCTAAATTCCATGTGTTGTTCATGATTAAGGTCCACTTTTATTCGCATAACTATTTCAAAGTTCTGCGCAAATCATTTTTCACTAGCTTTTCAAAAGTAAGTGGTGCTCACTCAAGCGGAAATATCTTTCGACAGTTATATCGTCATTTGCTTAAATGGTTCTGTACCAATGTTAAAATGTGGAAAAATCTTCAGGATATTACAAATATATGATTTTACAGGATTTTTTCTAAGTGTAAACTTTTTTTTGATACGCACCGTATAGGTCAATTTTAATTCCTTAACGATTTTAATTATTTCTAATTCATTGGTCTGATAAAATACATAGAGGATTGACATGGATTACTTAGGTATTGGCTAAAATGATTCTTGAAATTATGAGCAGATTGTTTTAGTGTATTTGAGGCAATGTTGGAAAAGAAGTTGTTAAATTCATTTACTATATCTTGATTATTACAGATTTTAACATTATTTTTAATAAAATATAAAGGAAAATTTTGTTTAATTTTTCTTACACATTAGGTCGTTTATAATTTGCCAAACCTTTCTAAGATTATTTTTATTCTTGGAATATAAATCACAATAATATTTTTTACGAGCTGATCTTAAGAGCTGATTTAAAATGTTACGATATTTCTTATATTTCATTTCAATTGATTTACTACGTTTTTTGCAAAAAAAATGTTGTGAAGTCGATATTTTTTATTGATACATTTTAACAAGCCATGACTAATCCATGGCTTTTTAGCCGAAATCTGAGTCTTTTTTTGAAGTTTACAATTCACATTATATGCTGAATTGAATACTTCAAGGAAATTATTATATGCATCATCTGCATCACCTAATGATAATAATATGATTCCAGTCAAAAGAGAGTAACATTTTGTTGAGGCTATCAATATTTTCTTTGCTAATGATTCTTTTCTTAAAATTCATATTGAGGTCTGCTTTAGAATAAAACCTTATATTACAGGTAATTGAAAACAATTTGCAAATGGTCAGTTGTATCGTCATGAAATATTCCAGAAAATGCATTCTTTTCTCATATATTCGTAAAAATATTTTCGATTAAAGTTGTCGAGCAATGTGTTATTCTTGTAGGTCGGTTAATCAAGGGTCTGAGGGAATTATTATACATTATATTAAAAAAATCATTGACATTTGCAACTGATGAGCTATTCAACAAATTAATATTCAAGTCACCCATATATATATATATTCTTGTTTTAATTTATAATTTTACTAAGGCATGTATTTACATTGTTATTAAAATCAGCTACATTTGAACTAGGATCACGATAAATAATTCCAATGATTATGTTTTTTTATCACATATATTAATTTCATGAAAGAGAGATTCGCATAGGTTTTGCGCCATCCACTCTTTCTATCACATTCAATGAATCATGAATCAACATGGCTACTCCACCACCTCTTCTTTTTGTTCTGTCACAGTGAAAAAATTATAATTTTCCATATGAAAAAGTTCTTTAGGTAAAAATGTTTCCCAAGAATTAAATTTTAAGGCAAGTTACTTGTTTCTACAATATTATTAGTCATATCAGTCCTAACATGCAAACAGCAAAAAATGGCTCATCTTACCCCGCCTTCCCCTAGATAAATGTAATTCGGTCTGTTGAACATGCTGAAGTAAACGTAAAATGGCTTGACCTAAAGCATTCATAAATTTTCTTTTGAGAACAGGAATAAAACAATTTATAGAACAACAGTGTTTAAAATGCGTTCATGCATTCATGCATTCATGATGCTCAATTCATATAGATATATTTGCATTATTTTTTCCAAGTTTCTCTATTCTTATTAATCCTCTTTGAAAATACTATCATATGGCTATCTTTCCCCCACATTATATTCATGGCCTTGGGAAGCGGGGTGCTTGGGGTGCTGTCTGCGTTATAGGCTACACCATGAAAGGCATTTCGTTTGCATAGTTTCCCATTTCGAAGTTTCCCATAGTGAACTATATTCCATTTTCTTCAAAATCAAGGTATTTCCCACCAAAGAGGGAAATACTGCTTGGGAAAACATGTAATCGTTGGGAAGTACTTAATATGTACATAGAGGTCCAGGAAAATGCAGGAATATGTTTGAGAAACACCTTGTTGAGTTGATATTAACCGGTATTTACTCAGACCAACCCTTATTTCTTATAACTCCTTTCAAACACCCACCATTCTGTCTCTTTTTTTATTTCCAGTGATTTGTCTAACAATGAGATATCGCATCTGCCTTTGGGAGTATTTAATCACCTTCATCAACTTCAAATTCTGTAAGTATGTTAAACAAATCTTGAAACCAATTTGACAGTCGAGTTATCATATCAGTCTGGTGTTCTATTATCACGACGCCATCCCTCCAACGCCCTTACCCCATATTCTTCAAGGATGCTCATGTGAAAATGTATCAAAAAGGTTTCATAACTTTTCTCGAAGACATATTAGAAAAGTCATAACATTTTCTCATATATGTTACGTTTATGATTATCATGATTATGATCATGACCCTTCACTTTGTTTATTGTATCTGTTGCGCCTAAAGTCATAATTTCTTCTGAAAGTGCGCACCAGAAATACTTGCGATTATCACTACCAATGTTATTGTTAATAATACTCTTATCATTACCATATTGTTATATTAATATCATTATCATACTTATTATCGTTGTCGTTGTTGCTTTTGTTGTTATTATTTATATGTGCTTAGCGAATACATGCCGTAGTGGTAGCCAATACAGTTTTAACCAGGTTTTTGCTTAAGGTCATACTCCGTTACGGGTCAAAACGACCCGGAATATTGAAGGTCAAAAGTGGGAATTGTTTCGGCCTACCTGGCCCGGATCTGGGGGGGGGGGGCAGTGGCGTAGCTAGGATTTTTTTCCTGGGGGGTCCTTGCTTTTTCAGGGGGGCACCATTTTTTCCTGTGTCACAAGGGCGGATCCGACTTTCGCCAATAGGGGACGGGGCCCGAAATTATCTTCACCTACATGTATATTTCCCCCGATCAGTCACTTCTTAGTTTTATTCTTATAAAACAACATAAACATGATATAATCTCATAAGCCTTATAAAAAGTGTGAGCGCGAAGCGCGAGCGATTTTTTTTGGTTACTCTCATGTATTTTGTCCTGAAAATTTAATATTCTGGGCAATGTTATGTGTGATCCTGAACACGATTCGTATGTAACTAGATGGTTACTGCGAACGCCAAGCGCGAGCAGAAATTTTTATTAACTGTTCTAGCATTATCGAAAAGGGACCTGTTAAGGACTGCTTACATGCAGTTACCCACGGAGACGGTATATATTTCAATAATGCGAGCGCAAAGCACGATCAAATTTTTTTGACATTCCGACCTAAAAAAATTGTCATTCTAAGCACTTTGTGTATTAATAAATGGGATAGGTATGTAACTAAACAATTGATGCGAGCGCGAAGCTCGAGAGGAAGAAAATTGAGATTTTAGACCTAAAAGTGGGACACCCTATTCATATTTTGTAAATCATAAATAGGATATAGTTAATTGGGTTTCATTAATAATGCGATCGTGAAGCGTGAGCAGACAATTATTGATATTCTGATGTGAAACTGGATAATTTAAGTACTAATATAAAGAACATGCAGGATATCGCGCATGTTTTAGATTTAGACCTAGAATCTGGGCAGTCTGAATACATTTGTTGAATGAAATTTTGGAATACACGTAGACAATAGGAACTTGGCAAATCAAACAATTTGACCACGCAGCGTGAGCTTAAAAATACTGATTATGTAGACTATAAACGGGACATTTTTTAGCTAGAGCACTTAAATTTGTTAATGAAAAAAAATTGATGAAAGCTCGATGTCCGAGCTAAAATATATTTTGTATATTGACTTCAAAACTTGCTCCATATCAGCCTATTAGCAAGATATGAATCTCATCGAACAGGCAATTCTGGCGCGAAGCGCAAGGAAAAGTTTTATATAATAACGAAAGATTTGTGTTTTTTTTGCAAGTCTTCCCTTCACATTATTTCATTCACTCGTCTTCCTCCTCTTATTTTCCTTTTCTTCTGTCTTTCTTCTTCCTTTTTTTTCTTTTCTTCTTTCTCCCTTTTTTCTTTTTTTTTTGCTCTGCCAATTTTTTTCAGGGGGGGCACCTGGGGGGGCACACCAAATATCAGGGGGGGCACGTGCCCCCCCCCCCCCCCAGGCCCCCCCGTAGCTACGCCACTGGGGGGGGGGGTCAGTCTTCAGTCTTGCGCCAAAGTTTTAACGTTGTAGATGATTAATATTGGCAGTCACATTGGTTTTTACCTCCTGTATTTTTTCAGAAATCATTGAAAATGTATAACTCACAAACATGTAGGCAAAAAAAGCGAGAGTGGATGTTATACAATATGTGCTGGGGTGAACCGGTCGCAGTAAATATTTCTTTTTTTACACAAGGCTCGATTAGATTTCATCCCTTCGTAACTTGTGGATCAACGATAATCACTCCTTTAGTTATAACTTGTCACACTAATCATAGTAAGAGATACGGGTTCAAAATCGAGTTACCTTGGTTAATCCCTGGTCGGGATAACGAGCTTACACCACAAGCTTTTACGCTTTGATTAAATAGAACCACTGGTGCGTTTGTGAGGAGTTTGAGGAAGCGCCTCCTCCACCTCCTCCTCCTCCTCCTTCTCAACCCTCAGGAACAAGGCCGTACGGAGCGGGGGGAGGGGGCAGGTATATCCCCCTCCCGTAAATTTGAAAATTTGCTCTCTTTTTTTTTTACAGAAAATATTCATAAAAATATCATCAATAGTGTGTACGAAATCCTTTAAATTCACTTTAGAAAATGCAAAAGCGCCCCCATGACAAGCTCGCTCAATTCGCTCCCTGGAGTTACTTCGAAATTTTTAAAACGTCTTGCCCGCTAAGGGAAGAAAATTTTTGGGTACGGCCATGCTCAAGAAAACACAAAACATTTGATTGATTTCTTTCTACAAAATGAGTGAACTTTCACATTGGTAGTAATGTCAAGAATCGCTCAATTTAAAGTACCTTTGTAATGATTACCCAGGAATGCCAGGATAATTTCACTCAACAGTAAGTGAAAATCACTCTTTTATTTTTTTCCCCTCTCCCTCCAAGGAGTGTACTATTCACTCGATTCTGTTCTTTGAGAATACATATTGAGTGAACGAAAGTGGGCTAGCCGGAATCATTATACTGTATTTTTGTATTTTAAACGTAATGATTATTATGGCCTTTTAAGAATAACTTTTTGACAAAAAGAAAAGGGGAGGAGGGGACGGTTGATTAAAATTTGCTCTCATAGCTAAGACAAAAAAAAAATGATTATGTATCACGCATTTTGGGGGAGGAATTGTGTAATCGTTTCTAAAACTTTAACCCCTTATTATTTGGTTTCACACATAACGCTGCCATAAATAAAGCTCCTTTTTCGCAAGTTAATGCGCTTCATTTATTAAGTGACAGATTAAATCGACTTGATTTAAGAAGGGACGTCCCCCGGCCAGCGCTGACTGATGTCGATTTTAATGAGGGAAAAGTTTTATATCATTACGAAAACCAATACTACGGTCCTCATTGTATCAATACGGACATGGAAACTGTACAATACGAATGACTACGGTCTGTATGATTACAATACGGAAAACAAACTTTACAATACGGATGACGACTTTCCGTATGATTTCACTACGGACACAAAAGGTTTACAATACGAGTGACTACATTCCGTATGATTTCACTACCGACACCAAAGCTTTACAATACATGCGGACACCAAAGTTTTATAATAATGATAATGCGAGTGAGTATGGTCCGAATGGTTTCACTGTGGACACCGGCAAGCTTTAGAATACGACCGACTACGGTCTATGTCACTGTGGAAACCAAAGCATCACAGTACGAATTACTACGGTTCTAATGATTTCACTACGAGCATCAAAGATTTACAGTGTAAATGACTATGAACCTTATGATTTCACTCCGAGCATCAATGCTTTACAGTACGAATGACTAGTCTTTAATATTTCGCCACGAACATCATAGCTTTACAATACGACTAAATACGTTCCACATGATTTCACTACAGACACCAAGGTTTTACAATACGAATTAGTATGATTTCATTATGGAAACAAATACGGACTCGGCAACAAAAAGCTTGTTTATTGATCATGGGGACCATTTCTACGTTTGGTTACATTTACCACTGTGTTCAATCAAGTGTACAGGTGAACTTTACCATCAATTATCATGATTGTCAAGTGTCGCGTTTTGAGGACCCCAAGAAAACTCATAACGTTCCGTTATTTTCCCCCAGCAGGTGTTACGACTCGTCGACTCCCTATTTTTGCATTGTGCTATTTCCACCGTCATCACTACGCGATTATAGGCCTACCTCTTGCCTTTTTATTTCCACAACAAGTGCACTCGGTATGAAATATTATATCTCTTACAGAGCTCTGATTAAACTGGCTGAATGATAAAAGTCAATGAATATTTCATCAGACATAAATCGCCTGGAAAACCACGGATGATAATCGACCGCAAGGGAGGGAGGGTGATATTCTTGCGTATCAGATTGATGATATGTTATGAAGGGGCCTTTATGAAAATGATATTCACCTATTATTGCGCGTCGAGGATGTCAATGACATCGAATGCTTGACAGTAAAGTTCATTTTTCCAAGCAAACACATAAGGAGATATTAACAATAAGATTCGCTCCCACAAAGATGAAAGGACATAACTATACCATCCTCCTCCCCCACCCCACCCCCAATTATTCATTATCGATGAATTTAAAACGAACACAGTAAATCGAATAATCAATTAGACATGTCAAAAATAATTGTGAATTTCAATAATGAATATGATAATAATGGTAATTGACTTCGCATATATAGCTATGTTTAAAAGGGTGATTGTACCAATGAACACTATTGTGCTCACAATGATATGTATGTATATATATATATTTCATTTCATTTGTTTTCCATTTCCAACAATCATTTACGATAAGTTTTGTTACATGCATCTTGATATAATAATTATAATCAATAAAACAAGGAAACTTTATATATATAATAATCAAGATAACCATGTATCAGGTCGGAAACGGAGGAAGCTGCTAAATATATATAAATATATACATATATATATTAGTTAGAACAACGAATAGCCTTAACGAGATAATCCGGGCTGAAGATATTTATATCCAAATAAAAAGAGTAAAATTCGCAGAGCAAAATGCTGAAAATGTCATCAAAATCGGACAACAATTAAGAAAGTTACTGAATAAAATTGTAAAGATATGCATTTTTCTGGTGAAACAATTTTAGCCCGGGGGCCACTTCCATCGACGAGTGGATACCATGCGCGACCATGGGGTCCCGAAAAGCACCCTAAACAGTATTTTTCCATATTCTGAAAATGCACCCCTTAACAAGTAATGGCGTATGAAACCCTACCCTTAACAAGTAATGGAAACAAAACGATACCCTTGGCAAGCATTCTCTGAATTGAACCCCTTAAACAAGTACAACGATATTTTAATTGTTCTATAATCATGTCACGGACTTCGGTCGTCGGTTTTACCTTTACCTACATCATTGGATTTACTACGGCCCAGCTCCCACACCTCGCGCAAATCGGACTCTAAACACGTAGGCCCGTATTCTGAAGTCGGGTTTAACTTAAACTCAGGTTTAAAGTTGTGGTGTAAGTATGGGAAGCCAAAAGTATCAAAAATTTTATTAAGTTGTATGTTTCCTGTGTTTACTGTGCTCTTTCCTGATTCATCGATGGTGAAGACAGTCATCTATTTATACTTCCTAGACAATTATGAATAATTTGAGAGCCAAATGAGCTGAAGTATGATATCTCTACTGTTAGTGATTTATGTAACAATTGGCTGTCCATACTTAAACCACAACTTTAAACCTGAGTTTAAGTTAAACCTGACTTCAGAATACGGGCCGTAGTGTTGACCGTTGGGGCAAAAAGTACATCCTTAATAAAACTTTTTTTAGTCTTTTTTATACCCTCGAAAATTTGACCCTAAACACGTAACTTTCCTAGCGAAATAGATACCCCTTTTTCATTATTTTAGCGTTTTGACGCCCTTTTTACGTTACGTACGTAAGGTGCCCTATCTTGAAAAAGACACCCTTTTTACGTGGTTTTTGGTCGCGCAAGGTATCCACTCGTCAATGCAAGTGCCCTCCCCCCCCCCCCCCCAGAGTTCTAGGCATGTCTTCATGAATATTCATTAGGTGGGCTGATTATGTCATATCCCCACTTTCCTCAAAATTGTTTCATTTTTTTCATAAATGTGTAAATGATGTGTCTCCATTATAACGGAATAAGTTGCAGCAAGAAATAACTGATGCACTTAATTGGTTGTCAATCCAATGGTTTTAGTTCTTGGTCGAATTTTTTTGAAAAAACTAATTTCAAATAATAAAATACAAAAGAACAAGTGGAGATATGACATCATCAGCCCTCCCAATGAATATTCATGAAGACATGCCTAGAACTGTTTCACCGGAATAATGCAAATCTTTAAAATTAAACAATTTCGTTATTTGTTATCAGATTTTGATCAAATTTTCAGCATTTGGCTCTGTGAATTTTACTTTATTTATTGAGATATAAATATCTTCAAGCCCGGAGCATCCCTTTAAATGAATTGATGGGCAAGGACAATGATCATCGTAACTATTTTGTTTTGCTTGTTTTGAAACGCCTAGTGGAGTCTCCAATCTTTCAGGGCACAAAAAATACATCAAATCTATCTGTTGCTAGAGGCTTCAATTGGAATCGAATTGGCCTTCAATTTAATTTGTTGAGGGTTAACCTTCTGGTAAAGTTAAATTGATCACCATCTTCACAAAAGCAATGGTCGAACATAGCGGGTAACCACACATGCCCTGATCAGGCCGGTTGTTGCAAGGTTTAGACAATTTATTAGAAAATTGATATTTCAGAGGAGGTGGAAGTGGTTGTCTAGGAAAACTCTCCTTAAGCAACGATACCCACAATGTTCTTCATCCTCGCTGTCGGGCTTGAAATTTCGAAATAATAGAAGTAAGAAGAATTTCATTTTACTAATCAAAAACAGTATGTAGTGCGATTTGGTAGGGTGCACTGACTTCACAGATGTTTAGCGGCGGATCCCTGATGTTAAAATGGAGGGAGCCGGGTAGTAATGTTGTGTCTGTGGGGATGTGTGTGTGTGTGCGTGTGTGGATGTGGTGATACGATGTGATAAGCTCTTGACTACAAAAAAGCGCATCCTCTCTTCCACAATAGAGGGGCACACGAGGGGTACTAACTGTGTAAAACCTTCAGCCAAGGGGGAAGAGGGGGATCCGCACCCTCTTTCGCTAAATCTGCATCTGCCATAGGGGAATGAATGAATGATTTGACCGGTACCAAGGAGCAGAAGGGCGAGTTCCTGTGAGATTGCTTGATTAATCAGAATATTAATGGGGAATAAAAGAGTGATAACGAACATGATAGATTGAAAGTTGGCCAACTCTTCCTGTATTTTATAAAGTGTTAAAAAATAATAGAGGAGCAAAATACGGAATTCTTTATATGACTTGAAAAACAAATTGGGCCGTCGCCCCTCCCCCCCCCCCCCCCGTCCGAACCCACATTTGATTGGCAAATATTCATTGAAAATTAAAAAACTTATTTATTTTTTGTAATGTGAAAGATTTGAACAAATGATTTTTAGCGCAAAGTATTAGTTGTATGAGATAAGATGCTCTATGTGTATAGTACTGAGGGGTTTATGGATTCAAAGGCATTATGGTGTTGATTGAATACCTGAAAACGGTTAACAGCAAATGTGTAAACTTGGTAAAGCCCGCATCCCACGTGTGTTCATTATAAAAGCCTGACTGATTAAGTAAAAAGGGAACATTTCCCCCGGCAAGTATTTCCATTAGTATGTTAGGTAAGATATACGATTGAACAATGCAGTTGTGACATAATGATGACATATATTAATACTTTAAAATAAGTTCATTTAACGTTCACATTGTGACTTTGCAGGAGGCTTCAAAACAACTCGATGATGTCATTGCCAACAGGCGTTTTTGATGAGCTCCAGAATCTGATCGATTTGTAAGTAGTTCTCTTCTATTGTCACGGATGAAGGACACTTCCTGTATGACTGTGAAATCAGTCGAATTAATTATCATCATCATTGTCCATTGCCAATGTTCTAGTGAACATGGTAGATATAGAATTTCCCGGCGAAATTCAAGCAATTTCCATTTGAATAAAAAGTTTTGGCATTTAAATTAGCGTATCGGTATTGCCGTGCAAATTGTCATTGATATATTTTTAGTTTTGCATAAGATTTAGGATGTTTGTCGAAGGTTTGCGTTTTCTTTTCATTTAATTTAGAAACGAGCCAGTAAGCATTTAAAATTGTAAGTGATTATCGAAGCGTCATTTCTAGCTTTTAAATTAGCGATTTTTTTTTGGGGGGGGGGAGATCATTCAAGTTAAAAATGCAGGGGAATAAATGTTACAAGTGTTTACAAATCTAAGAATGTGCCGAAAAATGCCTGTTTGACGTTGTGATCTAATCTGATATTTCATTTATTCGTTTTCAAGAACAAAGTATATAGGTCTATTCAGAATTTTAGCTAAGAAAGAGAGTAATAAATGTACATTCTGCACAGACATGTATATAGCCATGATAGCATATTGAGTGAGAAAATCTGTGTTACCCTCAACTGCCCCCTTCGCTGTACAGATATGGAATGTAACAAGAATAATTAACATCTTAAGACCGAATTATGATGAATGTAAGTAAGATGAATCAGTAATATATATATAGATGGTAGATATTTTTTTCTTTTCATTTTATATGCTGATGGATTAAATAAGATTAGATAAATTCTTACGTTGAGCATTATAATTGAAAAACATTAATTAATTAATCACCCATTGTATGACAAGAATTCATACGAAAACAACAAAACAAACCAAAATAACAGAAATGATGATAGATGATAGATGATACTTCAAATTCTATGACAAAATTCTATTCCGAACTTTCACAGAGAAGCCATCTAATGCAGTTAGCTATCGTATGTCCAAAAATACTCTCTTGAATCGCGGGACCGTATACCTCCTTGTTGTTTGCCTCCCACATCGGAAGAGTTAGTCTTGTGTGCCATCATGATTACCTCCTAAACTTTTTAATTCGGGATTAATTTAATGGAAGATAACCGTCAAAACAAGCTTAGATCGGAAAATATGGGAAATATTGGAATTGAAAACAAATAACGATAAAGAGAAAAAATACTGCATAATTTACTACAATTTGATTGTCTATAATACTTAAAGGCAGTGGGCATGCGGAGACTCATTTGACATTCTGTATTAAATAATTGGGTAATAGTTATACATTTAAATTGCTTCATTTTCGTAAGTTAGCTCCTGAAGTACTCCAAGGCATTCTCCCAAATCCCATGATGGAATAGTGCTTAGTTGCGAAATAATATTACCAATAATAATGATAAATGTCTATTATACGTCAATACATTTTATTATGCAAAGTATATAAGCCACACCGAGGTTTTTACCTGACTGCTAAGAAAGCACGAATGCCTGTGAGCAAGCAACCAGCGTTGTGGCCCAGTGGATTCGTCTCCGGACTTTGAAACAGAGGGCCGTGGGTTCAAATCCCAGCCATGGCGTAGTTTCCTTCAGCAAGAAATTAATCCACATTGTGCTGCACTCAACCCAGGTGAGGTGAATGGGTATCTGGCAGGAATTTATTCCTTGAAATGCCGAGTGCGTAAAAGCTGCTTGAGCTACAGCCAGGGTAATAATATCCAAGTCCTTTGGAAGCGCATAGAGACGTTATTCATAATGTGTTATGCGCTATACAAGAACTGACTATTATTATTATTATCAAAATATGAAGTGATTAGTAGGATGTCCTGTTTTCACACCTACAGTAGATATCTTGGCGGATCACAACCAGGGCCATTGGAACTAGGGACTGGAGCCCCCTATCCCCCCCCCCCCCCATTTTTTTCCCCAAAGCCGTGCACAAAAAGATTTAAAATGTAACCTGATTATGATTATTATTTTTTAACAAGTGCACACCTAGTCACCAAGAATGCGTAAATCATTTTCATTTATTTATACGCATTTTCATTTATTTGAATGCAGGATAAAAGAGCATCGCCGATTAAATGCCTTGCTCACGGTCATAGGTGCCGCGACCGCGAATCGAACCCCGGACTTTCCATGTACAGTCAGGCGCCTAAGACCATTCGGCCACGGCACCTCCACTTATCTGCATGGTCACCCCTCCTCTCCCCCCACATACACCCCCACACACTTTAAAAAGCGTTCCGCGGTCCCTGACAGTTTCTGGAATCTGATATTTGCTAACCTAGATATATAATGTATATATAATTTCCCCCCAAAAATATAAATAATATTACCAATAATAATAAGTGTTTACTAATCCGTTTCATTATGCAAAGAGTATTAGCCGTTACGTATACCTGATGCATAATATGTGATTAAGTTGGATTTTCTGTTAATTACACACCCAGGGATCTCGGCGGAATCACGATAACTGACATCAATGTGGAAATGTTTGAAGATCTAACGAAATTAGAAAAACTGTGAGTTTTTGTCTTTTATTCACATCACTATAAATTCTGCTTTACCCATTCTTTGTTACCCGTGTCTTCCATTATTCATAACGATATCGTTTCGTATAAACCAACATAATCTACGTATATCTGTTTCTCTTTTATGCACAGTAAAAACGCTGTTGAAAATTTTAAGTACGTCGTTTAAGCCCATCACTCCAACAACTATTGTTTAAACTTTTGTAAACAAGTTGATTAAAAGGTTTAAACAATTACAAAAAAAGTTTAAGCAACTTGTTTTTAGAGTGACAGACTTAAACAATGTCCTTTTTGTCTCACCTGCATAGCAGAGTGAGACTATAGGCGCCGCTTTTCCGACGGCGACGGCGGCGGCGGCGGCGACGGCGACGGCGGCGGCGACGGCGGCGGCGGCGTCAACACCAAATCTTAACCTGAGGTTAAGTTTTTGAAATGACAGCATAACTTAGAAAGTATATGGACCTAGTTCATGAAACTTGGCCATAAGGTTAATCAAGTATTACTGAACATCCTGCCTGAGTTTCATGTCACATGACCAAGGTCAAAGGTCATTTAGGGTCAATGAACTTAGACCATGTTGGGGGAATCAACATCAAAATCTTAACCTAAGGTTAAGTTTTTGAAATGTCATCATAACTTAGAAAATATATGGACCTAGTTCATGAAACTTATACATAAGGTTAATCAAGTATCACTGAACATCCTGCATGAGTTTCACGTCACATGACCAAGGTCAAAGGTCATTTAGGGTCAATGAACTTTGGCCGAATTGGGGGTATCTGTTGAATTACCATCATAACTTTGAAAGTTTATGGATCTGATTCATGAAACTTGGACATAATAGTAATCAAGTATTACTGAACATCCTGTGCAAGTTTCAGGTCACATGATCAAGGTCAAAGGTCATTTAGGGTCAATGAACTTTGGCCAAATTGGGGTATTTGTTGAATTACAGCCATAAATTTGAAAGTGTGTTGGTCTAGTTCATAAAACTTGGACATAATAGTAATCAAGTATCACTAAACATCCTGTGCGAGTTTCAGGTCACATGATCAAGGTCAAAGGTCATGTAAGGTCAAAGAACTTTGGCCACGTTGGGGGTATTTGTTGAATTGCCATCATATCTCTATAAGTGTATTGGTCTAGTTCATAAAACGTGGAAATAAGAGTAACCAAGTATCACTGAACATCTTGTGCGAGTTATAGTAGTTTTCAAAATCAGCACTGCTGCTATATTGAATCGCGTGATGCAGGTGAGACGGCCAGAGGCATTCCACTTGTTTATTGTGATGCGCCTATCTTTTGAAATGATTTTATCAAGAGCTTGCTTGATAATCTTTCATTGCTTTCCAATATGTCAATGTTGTTATTTTGCCACACAATTAAAATGTGTTGGGTAATGTGTTGGGTAATGTATGTTGGTAAAATATATATATGTATATGTATATATATATTCTGGGCAATTGTTATCCAATTGAGCAAATTTATTACCTGACTATTAGTTTTATTACCCAATTTGGGCACATTTTAACCAATAGTCGAGTGGACAGTATGTTGGCCAGGAGTGGTTAAAAGTTTGGTATTTTTTGCCCAACTATGTTAAGAATGTAGGAAGTGATTATTTCCAATCTTATTACATCAAGGTACCAGACAAAATCTTATTTTGAGATATGGACAACACACAACGTAGGGGAAGAATAGGGAAATACAAGACGCTAGATTCTTGATTCTTTATCCTACATTTTCTTTCCGGCTTTAGAATAAGTTAGGAATATTCATAAATATGATAAAGGTATTGGTAACGACTCGAGCAACTCGAGGAAATTGATCTGAATATGCATCATAATGTTCTTGTCAATGGATGGTATACAAATCCCTCTCAAATGAAACAGCAAGTTGTATATTGCTAGTCTTGTATGAATGGAATCTGCAACATGCTCATTTATTGTCTTGTATTTTCAGGTAAGGTGTGGTTTTATTGTCAATCTACTTTTATGAGATATTCTAATGAGAATACTTATGTGGTTGTCCCAATTCACACACGGATGAACAAGGGAAAATGATATTCCGTAATTATTATGATTTCAATTGGTTGCATTTTCAGTGCTTTCGCAAAGTTCGAGTATTGTCGCTACGCCCCTCACGTTCGAACCTGTACCCCTCGATCCGATGGAATCTCGTCGTTTGAAAATCTCCTGAAGAACGTGATTCTACGAGTTTTTGTGTGGACGATAGGTATCATCACAAGCGTGGGTAATCTAGGTGTCTTGGTTAGCCGTGCTTTCATGAAGGCGGAAAATAAAGTACATACGGTGGTCGTCATTAATCTGTGCAGTAAGTTTCCCGGGAGAGGGGGAATGAAAAAATAGCCTCTGACTGAAGCCTCTGAAGAAGCCCCTGTTACACCCACAAATTTAATAATCGCCCACAAATGTAATAACGCCCACAAATGTAATAACACTTTACCCACAAATGTAATAACACTTTATCCACAGATGTAATAATTTTGATCACCCACAAATGTAATAATGACTTTAACCACAAATGTAATAAATTTGAAGGGATTTTTGGCGAATCCGTTCTAAACTGAAATCCTATAGTAATACGTTCATATAGCACAAAAGTGCACAAAAATAAAGAAAGTATAATATAATCCAAAGTCTTTTTTCCAGACCAAGTTGTTAAAAAAAACTATAATATAAGTCCAAAGTCTTTTTTTCGTGACCCGGTTGTTTAAAAAATTATATTATAAGTCCAAAGTCTTTTTCCAAACCCGGTTGTTTAAAAAATTATAATATAAGTTCAGTCTTTTTTCCAGACCCGGTTGTTTAAAAAAAATTATAATATAAGTCCAAAGTCTTTTTTCCAGACCCGGTTGTTTCAATAATTATGATATAAGTTCAAAGTCTTTTTTCCAGACCAAGTTGTTAAAAAACTATAATATAAGTCCAAAGTCTTTTTTTCCAGACCCGGTTGTTTCAAAAATTATAATATAAGTCCAAAGTCTTTTTCCAGACCCGGTTGTTTCAAAAATTATAATATAAGTTCAAAGTCTTTTTTCCAGACCCGGTTGTTTAAAAAAAATTATAATATAAGTCCAAAGTCTTTTTTCCAGACCCGGTTATTTCAAAAATTATAATATAAGTCCAAACTAAGATATGATAATGATATTCCAGTGGAATAAAAATGAGAATTGAGCTTAGTCTTTTTCCGGACCCAGTTAATTAAAACTGGTGGAATTAGCGTCTTTGTTGTTGTTTTCACTTATACGGCGCATATTGTGAATATATGCGCTAAGAGTAAATTGAGAATCAAGCATAGTCTTTTCTCCAGACCCGGTAACTAAAAACTAAAACCCTATAGTAATGTGTTCGTATAGCACAAATGTGCAAACTCTTTTTTCCAGACCCAGTTAATTCAAAAATTATTATAAGTCCAATGTCTTTTTCCAGACCCGGTTGTTTCAAAAATTATACTGTAAGTCCAAACTAAAACAACAAAACAAAGACCTATGGTGTAGTCTTTGCTCCAGTCTCAGTTATTTCAAAATAGGAAATTATGAGAAACAATAAAAACAAACAAACTATATCAACAAAGACCCCACAATATCATTGATGTAGAATAACGTTGTTATTGTTATCTTGAGTTTTAAGGTGCGTATCATTCAGATATGAACATTTACGCCTATGATTAATTTGTCGTTTTCGTGGTATGCGTTATCACAGGGTTTTAATAGTTTAGAAGATGCTGGGGTTAAGTTTTAAGATTAAAGTTTCGCTTAATTTGTATTTTTCAGAGAACTGGGGGTACAGACAACACTCTAAACCCAAGCATTTTAACTGGGCTTAATTTTGAAATTTGGTCTTAGTTTTTTTTTTTTTCAATATTTCTTTATTTTTTAAATAACCTGGTCTATACGAAAGACTAGGCATAATACTCGTGTTATTCCACAGGAATAAGAATATGACAAAGTCTTGTGTTTTTAAGACTGTTTGAATTATTTTTTTAATGACTGGGTCTGGAATACAGACAACGCTCTAAACATGTGCTTTTCTACATGGTCTTAATTTGGAGGATTGTTGGTTCTTAGATTCGTTGTTGGGGTTGGGTTTTATTGCTTTTTTATTCTTGAAATAACTGTGTCTGGAGGAAAGTCTACAATCGATTTTCATGTTATTCCACAGTAATTAGATTATTGGGTATTCGTTTTAGAATATTTGTAAAAACTATCTTTTTTTTCAAATAATAACCAAGTCTGGAGAAAGGATGTTTGCTTTACCCATGCATTATTACAATGTTTTGTAGGGGTCTTAGTATTATTTAAAAAAAACTGGGTGCGGGGTAAATACATATTTTTACACCCAGTAAGGGTGTAACTTTTGAAGATTGGTCTTAGATTTGAACTGTTGAAGTTTCTTAATTCATTTTTTTCTAAATAACCGGGTCTGGAGAAAAGAGTACGTTTTAAAACTCGTGTTATTCCAGAAGAATAAGAATATGATATAGTCTTACATTAGAAGATTTCTTTTTTGTAATTTTTTTTAATGATTAGGTCTGGAATAAAGACAATGCTCTAAACCTCTTTTTAAAACAGGTTCTTAGGTTGAAGGATTGTTTGGTCTTAGATTTGGAATTTTCTTATTATTACTGTTAGCGTTATTTTGAAGAAAAAAGATTACTGGGTCTGGCTGAAAGACTATGCTATATGTCCATGTTATCCAGCATTAATAAGATTATGGGGTCTTTATACTGTTTTTGTTGTTGTTGTATTGTTATTTATAATTTTCGAATAACAGGGTTTGGAGAAAAGACTAAGCTCGATTTTTATTTTTATTCCACTGGAATATCATTATGGTATCGGCTTGTTATAATCACTCGGGTCGCGTTCGCGTTCGAAATCACTCGGGTCGCGTTCGAAATCACTCGGGTTTTTGATTTTTGGCGATTTTTTTTTATTTCGATGCGATTTTTTTTCTAACGGTGTCTTCAATGGGACAAACACGTTGGGGCAAATAAAATGAAATTGAAATTCTAGTTTCGTTTTCAGCCAGCAAATGCCTTAAATAAAATGCATCATCTTAAAGGCGCAAGTGCAATTAAAATGTAATAGAAGTCGCAAGCACGCGCGATGATTCGGAACATGTTATTAAAATGCTGTGGGGAGGTAACGTTTTCAAATCAATTTATTACTATCTTCAGAAATTAACTTTTGATAACCAAGAACAAATATAAAAGAAGCGGGGTCCGCTATCACCACGAGGTTGAAGAGAAGTGTCTATCATCATAAAGGAGGTAAGAGAGTAGTGCAGTGATGTCCGTCGATAATACGACCTTTAAAATTTCACGGCGGCGTCCGCTATCACCACGAGGTTGAAGAGAAGATATCTATCCTCGTAAACATCGTCAGAGATAATACTGCGTCCTTCTCCCTGATTAATGCGACCTCTAAATAGCTAGCACCTCAAAAAAATCTATGTATATATGTTCTGAACGATCACGCACTGTAACTAGATCTACGTCGATATTTTATATCCGATTTTTCCTTCAAGGGGCATGATCGAAGATTGGCAGGTGATCGCGCCGATTGTGGTAAAATCGGGTAAAATCGGGAGCCGATTTTAAAATCGGTTAATTAGAACAGGTACAATTACGATTTTAAAATTTAAAATTAATTTTAAATCGATTTCCAAAATCAATTTTAAAATCGATCTAAGATCAATTTTAGATCAGTTTTAGTATTAGTTTTTAAAAGCCCATTCACATTTTTACTGATGCTGACGAAAAGTTAGTTTGGTTGTCAGAGCGTTATTTGTCCTGCGTCTAAATAACTATGTCCGATCGAAGGACCGTTTTAATTTCGGAAAGGTAGGAGAGACAGAGAGAGAGACTGATCCCCGTTCAGCTCAACGTATACGTTTGGCACGCGAGCACAAAGAAGATCAATTAAGCACATCACCTAATGCAATGTTTCGAGAATTTAGGTAGGGAATTTTTTAGGTCTCCAGTTACTCTCCAGTTACTTAAAACATGATATGGCCATTTTATCTATAAAATAAGACAAATTTTATGAGAAATGGACAATAGTTAAGAGCAGAATTTTAAAACGCCTATCGGAAAGATCGTCCTCAAAGCTCATTACGTATTAGACAGCTGGCAGCCGTCTGTTTCGAGTTTTTTAACATTTTTATTTCTCCTCGTACACAGACGGCTCGCTATGGTGCAACCATCATGACGGGGTTAACAATGCAAAATCCCCCAGACGGCGCTCATCGATTTTTGTCTTTATTTCATAAAAATATATGGAAAGAACTGTATCAAATAAATATTATTATTCCGTTTTGTCCTAAAATGCACCAAAAAAAGAGAAAATAAACTTAAAAGGGGAAAAACAGTAACTAATTGCTTCGGCTGTCGCGCAACTTCACTTCCCCGTTTTATTGGAACTTAATGCATAAACATATGGCCATTGAGTCCCTGTACAGATCGAGCTAGAACTTCGGTCTCTGTATTGGTGAGTGGAGCTAATGGAGTTCAGCGGAACAACGAACATTACAGACTGGAGACCGAAGCTTTTGGTCTAATTACGTATATATGCATTAAACCACGGATGGCTGGCTATGCATACCGCTGAATAAAATACTTTCGGACGAGCTGCAGACTGACTGGCACTGTAACGTGGGATCTAACTCGGCTGGACTCACGTTACCTTGCTCCATGCTACCGATGCACGCCGTGTCCGACCGTGGCCGGGTCCCGCCTTGGGGCCATTGCATGCAGGCATACATGTCCGTACATGGGAATGACGATGTAATATCGATGTGGCAGATATGGCAAGTTCCGACTCGGAGTCCTCGTATAAAAACAGTAGAAGTCTGGATGTATTCTAGGATAGTTGAGCCACATGGCTGATTTGCTTGTTTGTTATGTTAAGCAGTAGGCGAGTGCCTTTTATTTAAGGCACTTGCCGGCTTAAAACGAAACTAGAATTTGAATTTCATTTTATTTTCCCAGCGTGTTTGTCCCATTGAAGACACCGTTAGAAAAAAAAATCGCATCGAAATAAAAAAAAATCGCTAAAAATCCAAAACCCGAGTGATTTCGAACGCGACCCGAGTGATTTCGAACGCGAACGCGACCCGAGTGATTATAACAAGCCATGGTATCTTAGTTTGGACTTATATTATAATTTTTGAATTAACTGGGTCTGGAAAAAAGACTTTGGACTTATGTTGTAATGTTTGAAACAACCGGTCTGGAAAAAGACTGGACTTATATTATAATGTTTGAAGCAACCGGGTCTTGAAAAAAAGACTTAATTTAGACTTATGTCATAAATATTTAATTAACCAGGTCTGGAAAAAAGACTTTGCAGTTTTGTGCTATATGAACGCATTACTATAAGGATTTAGTTTTTAGTTTTAAGTAACCAGGTGTGGAGAAAGACTACGCTTGATTCTCAATTTACTCTTAGCGCATATATTCACAATACGCACCGTGTAAGTTCAAACAACAACAAAGACATTAATTCCATCAGTTTTGATTAACTGGGTCTGGAGAAAAGACTAAGCTCGATTCCCATTTTCATTCCACTGGAATATCATTATCGTATCCTAGTTTGGATTCATTTTTTTATTTTTTTCAATAACCGTGTCTGGAAAAAAAAGACTTTGGACTTATATTATAATTTTTTCAATAACCGTGTCTGGAAAAAAAAGACTTTGGACTTATATCATAATTTTTGAAATAACCGGGTCTGGAAAAAAGACTTTAAATTATATTATAATTTTTGAATTAATCGGGTCTGGAAAAAAAGACTTTGCACTTTTGTGCTATATGAACGCATTACTATAGGATTTTAGTTTAGAACGGATTCGCCAAAAATCCCTTCAAATTTATTACATTTCTGGGTAAAGTCATTATTACATTTGTGGGCGATCAAAAATTATTACATTTGTGGGTAGTGTTATTACATTTGTGGGCGTTATTACATTTGTGGGTGCAACAGCCCCCCCCCCCCTTTTTTTTTTTATTGACTGACTAGAAAACTGTATCAACTGCTATACTTACTAAAACCTTATTCAACGTGTTTAGTTTAACATGTTCAATGTGAAAAGTTGACATAAAATCTTTTTGTATTAATTGTTCCATTTGTTCGTATAAGCACAAGTAGAAAAAAAGTTTTAGTTTTTAGTTGCAGATAGACAAAATAAATCACTATGTGGCTGAAAGAATGCTTGAGTCGTGACATACAGGATACGATTCAAACACTAAAATTACATAGATAGTTTAACATAACATTTTGTTGCTCCTTTATAATTTGCTTCTAAAAAATGTAGGTTGTGAAATGAAAAGTCATTGATAAAGATTTTCTTTTTCTTAAAAAGAAAAGAGATTTAAATCATTTGTTTTACAATCGAAATGTTCACATACAGGTATTTTTTATTAGACTCTAAATATACATGAATATTCTTCATTTTCTAATAGCTGCTGACTTCCTCATGGGTCTGTATCTGCTCATCATTGGCACCCAAGATGTAAAATACCGAAATAAATACAACCAGTATGCGTTGGAGTGGACCAACGGTGTGACGTGCAAGGTTTCTGGTCTTCTCGCCATGATCTCCAGTGAAGTCTCGGTCCTGACACTCATGTTCATATCCCTTGAGCGCTACTTCATCATAGTCTACCCATACAGCTTCCAGAGGATCAAGACAAGAAGGGCGATCATGGTGTTGGCCTGTATATGGTGCTTCGGGACTTTGCTTGCCGTGTTCCCGATGATTCCCGTGGAATACTTCGGGAATTTCTACGGGAGCAACGGTGTGTGTTTCCCGCTGCACCTCCACGATCCCAGAATGCAGGGTTGGGAATACTCAGCCTTCCTCTTTCTGGGAATCAACACAACTACATTTTTCGTCATAGTTGTGTCGTACACAGGTATGTAAGGGTTTATTTTCAATTCGTCTAATGCCAATTCGTCCAATTGCCAACTCGTCTACTATCATTTGGTCTACCATCAGTTCGTCCACTCACCACATGATCAACTTTCATTTAGTCTAATGCCATTCTGTCTAATAACCAGTTGGTCCAATAGCCATTTAGTTCATATACCATTTGGTCTAATTGGACTAAGTGTTAAATTGTACAAAGTGAATAAAAAAAAATGAAATGGATTTAATACCAACTGGTTATGAGACGAAGTGGTCATAGACGAAATGGTGATTAGACGAAGTGATGATTAGACCAAATGGATAATGGACCAAATGGTTGTTAGAAGAAATGTTGATGGACGGAATGGCATTAGACTAAATGAGAGTAGACAATGTGGTGAGTGGACGAGTTGGCAGTAGACGAACTGGCAATTTACCCACATCCTTAGTTAGGGTCACACTTGTGGAGTGTTTCGTAATGGGATCTGTTGGATATTTTCCTACAAAGTACACTTTATTTTAATAAATCCAGAATGTTGGATTCATTTATCTCTCTTCCTTTTTAAGGATTAGCTTTTAAATCTCAAAAGATTTAAATTAATATCGTTTAGCTGTATATTTAATTCCACAAGCTTTCGTTCTAAATCTAACATTCGGCTGGTCGCTACTCACAGCCGATCTGGATGTATTTTTATCCTTTGAATTTAAGGTGTATGTTTTCATATAATGTGCAACATTATGAGCGCTTGATGAATTTTTTTCTAAGAGCTGCACCTTGATCGGCACTCAAGCATCCAAGGATTTTTTTTCTTTCGGATACCCATGTACTACACATGGGTGGAGAGTGGCAAATGTAGATAAATGTCTTATCAAAGGAAGCGCGAGTAACCGGGTCGGAACATTGTGGAGTCCGAAGACGTATGCAGCGAACCACATCGCCACTATATTATCCTTTAGTTACCATAGTAACAGTGCTTCATAGCCAATCAAAATCAAGTAAAGTTGGCACAATTTAGCCAGTGTATGCCGAGGTACAGGGCACACATGAGTATTACAGACCCCCATTCACTCACGTGTTATATCATAGCTCATCAAAAAATCATTAAAAATCAATCCCTCGATAGATTTTGCTTTAATTCACTGACATTAGTCACAATTAACAGTACATTAAGACTTGATATGTTAATCAGGTACTTGCCCAGCTCAATCAAAAGTTAAATGGCCTGAAATAAGACTAAGCATAATTTCGGCCAGTTCATTGCCAGAAAAACCAGAACTGCATTGTGGGTAATAATAATTAAAATGAAATACCAAAATGCAGTCGAGCCTCCCCAAACGCCTTAATTATGAAAGAGTATGAACATAGCATTATCTCTATCGTTTTTCTTTTGATATACAAACATTTGATCTATTTTTAATGAATTATTTTAATCAATAAAGTCATGTGATCTTTACTTACGCCTGTCCGACATGCTTTGCGCGCAGATGAATTACTCTCGTGTGCCCTATACTGAGGGTCAAATTCTCAGTATCTCCTGAAGAGATTGATACATTGCATTCAATACCTAATCTGACTAAACGTGTTAAAAGAAAAGAAAACGTCTCATAAGACACCTCTCACTTTAATGTAAAAATGCAGTGTTCCATTCATATATTTTGTGCGCTTTCTATGGTATTGCAGCTACAAATTCTACTTGCTTGATGTCCATCAATGAGCTAAATATGAATTGTGTGGATTTACAACTTCTTGTTTACATGTTTAATTTTGTTCGAGGTGATTTGTTACCTTTGTATTCGCATAAAAATAAACAAAGTAAATAACAGAAAATTGATAACAAACAAAGAGTGAAAGCATTTCTTTTGCTCATTTCGCCTCTCTTCCTCATTATAACCGTTAATCTGGAGGAAGAAGGGGGGGCAGGGTGCTATAGGCATCAACCCCGCCCTGCTTACAAGCCAGGAGGATGAGGTGTGTACCCCGACTCAGCTCCATCCCCCCCCCCCTTCCTCCCGTAGCTTTCAACGAATTGAATAGTATTCAAGTGCGCAATCGATGATGTATAACATCTGACCGAGACAAGTTTATGTATTTTAATGTTTTGTTCATCTTTCTTTCTCTGCGTGCTCTAAATATTGAAAATAGGAATCCTGATGATAATTAGAAGTTATTTATCATCTTGAAATCCCTACTTATTTCATTTCACACTCTCAAACCAACCAGATCTGATCTCCTATTAGCAGTAGAGAAACTCGAATATTGAATATACATTTGAAAGCGTCATTTCAGCATCGTAAGCGATAAATGCACTAAATGCCGAGTTACGTACTAATCAACTGTTGTCAAACATAACCTATCACTTTGCATAAAACTGTTTGAAGCATTCTCACCACCGATTTCTAGCAGACTACGCCCAGCCATAGCAACGACAGTGTAGAAGTGTACTCGCGCTATAGGGCACACATGAGTATTACAGACCCCCATTCACTCACGTGTTATATCATAGCTCATCAAAAAATCATTAAAAATCAATCCCTCGATAGATTTTGCTTTAATTCACTGACAGTAGTCACAATTAACAGTACATTAAGACTTGATATGTTAATCAGGTACTTGCCCAGCTCAATCAAAAGTTAAATGGCCTGAAATAAGACTAAGCATTATAAAATAATGTTGATCAAGTTTGATACGTAAGGGCGGGACGAGAGTTTTAAACCTGGTTTCACAATTAACTTTTCCCTTTCTGTTCAATTCCGAAGACATCAATATGTTGTGTATCTTCCAGGAAGGAATAATTTGCTTCTAAATTTTAATCAGTTTGTTCTGTGCTATATTATTTCATCCATGTTCCGTAGTTTCATAAGCAGGATAATGGGCCATTCGAGAGTAAAAAAAAAATATCCGTCCATTAGAACATGATTCATTAGTTTAGCTTTCAAATGCTCACGTCATGGACGTAGAGCCATGAAATGTATCTCGGCCAGGTCAAATCATTTTCAGAGAAGCATCTTAATCATGTAAGTCGAGCTAACAAGCTTTTATACATGTCACATTGAATTTTCAATCTTAAGCTTGGAATCCGTCTGTCCTTCCACAGACTCGCATTACACTTTCATAAGCAAGATATAGATTTGTTTAATAAACGAATGGGAATCTGAGACGGAGTAAAGAAATCTTTAAAAATTGGCCTGACAAATTCAATCTTCTTTCGGGCCATTGTTTCAAATTTTTTCTAACATGTTTCTTTTTCCTCCGCTAGAGCGATCACCTGTTGTTCGTTATCCATGAGAAACAATTTTTTTTCCTTCAAATTAATGTTAATAATATTAATAACGAGACTAAATTATAAGCCGACCAAGGCGGTATTGGGGTGTCTCGATGGACCCAAGCAAATGACTCTCCTAAGGCTACGTTAATCACTGACATGATGCCCAAGAAATTAAAGTTTATTGTAAGAAAAGCGTAAAATAATAAAAGTATGGGCGAAGGTTTGCGGAAAATCCATCAAAGAATAAAAAACGTTATTAGAATTTTAATAATTTGATTTGTAACGTCATATGCGAGCAGCTTTAGTACATACAGAATGTAATTTTCTGCTCGTTTATGACGTTACAAATCCAAAAATTCAAATTCTTATAACTTTCTTAATACTTAGTGGATTTTCCTCAAACCTCCACCTATTTTTTATTATTTTTTCTGGTATTTTTACAACAAACTCTTTGTCAGGGTGAACTTGCTCATTAAAAAGCATCCTGTTTTATTCTAAGCTAAAAGAGACTTGTGGAGTTCACGGAGTTCCTATCAGGCCCAACGGGTTCCCATCGATGCCCCCCCCCCCCCCAAAAAAAAAAAAAAAAAAAAAAAAAAAAAAAAAACGCATTATGATTTTGTTCACACTTAGCAAAATAATTCTTAAAATGGAATGCACTCGAAAAAGATAAAATGAAATAAAAAACATTTCACCTCTCCCTCTCTCTCCACCTCTCTCTCCCTTTTCTTTTTACTTTTTATCCCCCCCCCCCGCCCCTCTTTCTCCCCCTTCTCTCTGTCTATCTCTCTTTGAAGCCATGTTTCTTAGCATACGTAGGACAAGAAGGGCAGCAGCACAGTGTGGCGTGAAGGATGACATGGCTTACGCCAAGCGTTTCTTCTTCATCATTCTCACCGATTCATTATGCTGGCTTCCCATCGCAATACTCAAGATTATGTCTCTCTACAACTACATTATTTCAGGTTTGAATCGTTTATTTTAACCCCCCCCCCCCTCCTGAAAAATGAAATAAATGAATAAATAAATAAAATACAATAAAATAGATGATAGTAACAATAATCTAAATTGTAAATATTTCGCGCTTTTTTCATTATGGGCAATTTTACATTAAATGATCAATTTGAATATGGTTATAATAATAATGATTATAATTGCTTATGTAGAGCTTAAGCGATGTACAGTAATGCACATTACCGTGGCTTTACTCAGCAGAGTAGCTGCTGTAACGCTCACGGCGTTTCAAGGAATGAATTCCTGCCAGATACCCATTTACCTCACCTGGGTTGAGTGCAGCACATCGTGTATCACTTTCTTGCTGATGGAAATTATGCCATGGCTTGGATTCGAACCCGCGATCCTATGTTCTAAACCGGAAGCGAAACAGCTGTTTTCAGAGTATTTCTCTTTTCTTGCTTGTATTTTTTTTTTTTTTCTGAAATAAAATGGAATTATTCAGTGCTGTGTAATAACGAGGTTTTTATTCTTGTAAAGGCTCCCCCATAATGATAGGATTGGCGACATATAAATTGATTTTGAAAACCGGCTGATGAATGTTACCTTTGGGTCATTTTCATAAAGTTTTAAGACACCCTGATACTATTTGACGGTTGCACTCATAGTATAAGTAGGTTTAAACTCATGATTATTTGTTGTAATGAATACAAGGATATTCAGTGAGTCTTTATTATTTTTTTATTTTTGAGTGGCAACTTACATAGGCTATAGAAACTGCTTTTGCTCTCCTTACTCGCACTAATGCCATAAGATACGAATTTAAAGATCGTGCTGTTATTAACTTATTTTCAAGAAAAATATATTTTGAATTGAATTTGAATTTCGAAGTTTGAATCATCAAAAGAATTTATCGGAAAAAATTACGGAAAACTTCTCATCCCACATTGGAATTATTTAAATCTTTGTCTGGAAATTCGATTTATTATTGATCCAGGGATTTAGAAATAATGCGCAGAAAATTTGGATTTTAATTGATGCAAATATTTGGCAAGAATCTTATTAATTTTCTGATTTCATTTCATCTCGGGATTACAACTCGGCGACGTGAAACTAATATTCTTTATCAGGGGAACGATAATAGCTCCGTTTTCCTCCACAAGCCCATTTCCGTTTTATATTTTCGAAATAAAATAGTCTAATCACGTTTTTTTTTCGTTTTTTTTTTTCATTTTCCTTGTTGTCTCTCTTTCTCTGTCGACCCCTCTATCTCTCTCTCTCCTCTTTTCTCTCCCCCTCTCCTCTTTTCTCTTCTCTTCTCCCCTCATATCTTCTCGTCTCTTCTCTTCTCCTCTTCCTCTCTTCTCATCTCCTTTCTCTTCTCTCCTCCTCTTCTCTTCTTTTATTTCTCTCCTCTCTTCTCCCCTCCTCTCTTCACTTCTCTTCTCCCCTTCCTCTCTTCTTTTATCTTCCTTTCTCTTCTCATCGATTCTCAGTATACCTATCATTCTCTTACTCATCTCTCGTAATTTTTACTTAGCGCATCCTCTATTTTCATCTCATTTTCTCATTAATGTAAATGTATATTCCTTTATCCACCGCGTTTCTGATTTTCTCTTTATCATGCGAAATGGCAAATGTATTCCATGTACATGCATATATTCATGATCATGTTCATTATGACTCGGGGTACGTCTGTACATGTGTGATATATCTCGAAATACTCAAATGAAACTTAAGAAAGACCCAAGGGGGACTGACTACCTATATTGATATGGATACCTCATCTAAACCTTGGTTATGACTATACTACAGTAGAGGACACGATGCAGCTATAGGCTACATCAAGTTGTAGCTATATAGGCTACATCAAGGTGTAGCTATATTTTTTCTGATGTCTAGTTGGTTAAGCATCCCCATTGTTGGTTGTAACGAAAACAGTGAACTGGGAGAAACAAATCAAAGGCAACAATCACTTCTTTATATTTGAATGTTTCGTTTTCATCGTCATAAACGAGCAGGATGCCCAATTATAAATCATTCCATTGGCCAAAGTCATTCCCACGACTTCCTGGACTCGTTTCATAGATACAATCCTCGAGTTAATAAGCCGTGGCAACTCATGGAAACGATTTATGTGTCATGGAAACGGATTTGCGAAAGAAAAACTATTCATGTCACCTCGGAGGCTTCGATTATATTTATCAGGTTCAGATCAATGCTCAATTCGCTAGTAACTGCATATATGAGCTGAAACGTGCATTGAATTTGAATTTTTCGTGACGTACATAATGATTTTTGTTGATTTTCACAATAATCTTCCTTACCCAACTGCACTCTAATTAAATTGATCATGACCAGTTCATTGAATTAAGTCCTTAGATAATAAGCATGTATCCATTTATTTGGAAGAATTATTATGTACGAGGTGCCACAACTGATTAGCAGCTATGACACAAATAATGATTGTCTTTATATGAATATGTAATTTGGTATAATAAACTTCAACTTTAAATTCATATTTGCATGGTTGGCCTATAAGCATAAGGGGCTTGTGTATGTAGTATAAATATAATTTTATGAATAATAACAATAGTACTAATATGCAACATTTATATAGCGCTTTATACAAAAGTTTCAAAGTGCTGCATACTATTACCACGGTGTTAGCACGGTTACCCTGATCGGGTGTTCGAGCATTCAAGGAATTCTTTCCTATATACTGGGTACCCATTTGCTACACCTGGGTGGAGAGTGGCAAATGCAGAGAACGCCTACCAAAAGGACGCGAGTGCTGCTGTGGGATTGGAACCCTGAACCTTGTGGTTCTAAGTCAGGAGAGCCACAACACCTATATATATATATATATATATATATTTTTTTTTTTTTTAATTATCATTATCTCATTCTAGAAACCCTCTATGGGTGGATCGTAGTGTTCGTCTTGCCGATAAATAGTGCTCTTAATCCGATCCTCTACACAGTCAGTACCACCACCTTCTCAACGTGGTTCATGCGCCAGATGAAAAGGTGCACAGCCAAAAGATCGGAGGGATATATTGATATATCACTAGCGCAGTCCAATGGAAGAGGTATGTAATTATCAGCGATGTAGCCTTATTCTTGTCCCTTCTGAAGTGTTCCAGGTTCTTGCCGCTTGGGTGATCAAACCCCCTCCATGAAAGCTAAGAAAGAGTACTCAGATAGTAAAGAGATCACCACACATTAAAATACCTTTTTTTAATGGTACTACATACATTTTAGTTGGCGATCGACGATATCGTTGTACATGCTAAATCAAAGCACTTATATATGAGTATGATGACCTGAATTTAGAAAGATGATATTTCATCATGTCAAATTGTTCAAAATAAAATATTAGGCCCGTATTCTGAAGTCAGGTTTAAGTTAAAGGACAAGTCCATCCCAACAAAAAGTTGATTTGAATAAAAAGAGAAAAATCCAACAAGCATAACACTAAAAATTTCATCAAAATCGGTTGTAAAATAAGAAAGTTATGACATTTCAAAGTTTCGCTTAATCTCACAAAACAGTTATATGCACATCCAGGTCGGTATGCAAATGAGGAGACTGATGACGTCATCCACTCACTATTTCTTTTGTAGTTTATTATATGAAATATTCTAATTTTCTTCTCATTGTCAAGTTAAACAACGATTAATTCCTCCATGAACATGTGGAATGAGCATTGTTTAATACTATATGGTTCAGTCAAGCTGGTCCTTATTGTCAAATATGTAACAAAATGAAATATTGTATAATTCAAACAATAAAAAACAAAAGAAATAGTGAGTGATGGACATCATCTACTGACTCATTTGTATGTCACTGAGTTGTGCATATCACTGTTTTGTGAAAAATAAGCGAAACTTCAAAATGCCATAACTTTCTTATTTTACATCCGATTTTGATGAAATTTTCAACATTATGCTCGTTCGATTTTTCTCTATTTATTCAAATCAACATTTTTCTGGGGTTGACTTGACTTTTAAAACATCGTCTAACTCTGTGTAAAAACTTTGGAAATCCAAAAATGTCAGAATTTTCCTTATATATATGTTTTTTTTTTTATTGTGCTCTTTCCTAACTCGCGAATGGTGAAGATAGCTATCTTGTGTATCCTCGATAAAAGGGTTGAGAATAGTTTGAGAGAAATATGAGCGGACACATTGAAATTATACTGTTAGAGGTTTACATGTATGTCACTATTGGCAATCTATAGTTAAAACACAACTTTAAACAAAAGTTTGAATTAAACCCGACTTCAGAATACAGGACTTAAAGTTTTGGTTAATCCCCCTGAATATTATTGCGTGTCACTATTCCAATTCATTAACTGATTGTGATTGTGAATGTGTATGCCATAAAACATGATGTGAAAGATATAAAACAAAATAATAGAATGCTTTTGGATAAATTTTACATCGAAATAATACATTTGCACGCGTATATCGTTTTAAAAATTAAAACACTTTTCAGACATTGATTGAGCTAAAAATTTCAGTATATAATTTTTTCTGTGGTATCCTAATGTATATTTTCTAAATTCGTAAGTGTAATTGCAAAATCGTAATTTTTAAAGAAAAAATGTCAATAGAGGGCGCTAGATATGAAAATTTCTAAAATCGAATTTTAACTGTTGGAAAATGGGCACTATACACTTTTGTAAGATTAGAATGTTAGATTAAACTCGCGTAAAATTCACATATATTGACCCTTCACCAATACTTTGAACATATTCAAAGGCGTCCCTTGCAAAAATGACGATATATCACACATCAATTCAAGGGCTATTGAATATATGATAATTATAACTGGACGAGATCACTTCACATCAGCAAATGACAAGTGGCATTTTGTCGGGGGATATAGGCCTATTTTTATACTTTAACATTATTACAAAGTTTCATGAAAATATGTAGCCCATTTGATCAAAGTAACCCGTTCCTGAGGACCGCATCTGTCTTCTTATTACCCCCCCCACACACACACACACACACACACACACACACACACACACGCCCTCCCACACACCCACACAAACATGAACACCTAAAAAAGACCTCACATCACCACAATCCACAATCACGCCTCTGCACGTAAAATATTCAATTTCATTATGATTGTCATAGTTGATTAGAAAAAAGAGAATCGAACACTATTAAGACATATAATACACAGTCATATTTATTCAACCTTGAACGTACTCAATTTTGCATAGAGGCCCTTGCTCCTCTCATTCACAGGTAAAACACGGGGAACTAATACAATACCTTCAATTAGGGGTGGGACACCAAGCAGTGCCTTCTAAATGGAGTATCAGATCATCGCAAGAGGTAGTTTGTTGGCAGATAATGCCTGTGGTTTTTTTTGTCCTGTCTTCTATCTCCTTGTGAAAACCCCATCTTTGTAGTACCTATCTTGGCCCTCATTTCAGAATAATTGTGAATAAATCTTGTTGCAGAAGAAATGGAACGTTGGTCGTGTGTTTTTGTTTAGCATCATGGTCATTCCTTTAATAGCAGGACATGTATGTGTATATTATACGCCATTCTTTTAGAACATTTTTTTAAATTTTGCTCTCCTCCCAACCCCTCCCTCCCCTCGATCGCCTTTGTGAATATATGCGTGTCCCCCTACTCTACCTCCCCCTTTTCTCTCTCTCCCTCTGCCCCCCCCCCCCTCTCTCTCTCTCTCTCTCCTGTGATTTTGTTTCTACAGAACCATCCAGAGACATAACGACCTACTCTGACATCCGGGGAAGCTTGTCCCTGGCGTGTCCGAAGACGACCACTGTTCGATTCTCTGATTCTTCATGCAGCGAAATCTCACCAGCTCTTGTCACCAGTATCTGAACATTGCGAGAGCCTATGGGGTTCTTTTTCTCTTGAAGAATCATTGGCCGGTTATTGCCAATTACTGCATGTCTGTAAGGCATGAAAGGTGTCTCATAATCGTAACGTAGCAGTCACGACATCGTCATCAGGTGCCAACATTTTGGAGGTGTGTTCCTCGACTCTTGACGAATCATTTGCCAATTACTGTTTTTCTGGAGTACATCGTAAAATGGTATCCGCAGAAGCCTTAAGCAGTGATGATTCACCAGCACCTTTCACCTTTTGAAGAATCATTTGCCGATCACTGTCAAGCTGGGGTCCTACGTACGTACCGTCATGTGGTGTCCGCATACCGCCGCCCGCATTAGCCTAGATATTGCAAGGCAGCTATTTAAGAATCATTTGCAATTAAGCTACCCTCTGTAAACATGGAAGACACTGATATCCGCATATGCTTCACGCAGTGATAGATCGATCACCATCTATTGTCACTAATATCTGAACATTAAAGATTTAGTTTTCCTTCGCTCTTGCAGAATCATTTGCCAGTTGTTGCACTTACAACCTACAACATACGTTGACATTGGCAGGTGCCCCCATGAGATGTTATTTTTTTCAGTTCTTGAAGTACCAGAATATTGCAAAATGGGTTCGTGCTCTTTCGATCTACACATTTGGGCATGTTGCAAGGATGATTAACTGCAATAAAGAAGGGCCTGATAAGATCCCATAGCAAGAATGGATATTTTAGGCCTTTCCTTCAAAAAATTATGCTGGGATATTTCAAAGTACATTATACGACATTAATCTCCCTTACAGTTTTTAAAAGAAAAGGCAAATAGAATCTATTTCGATAATTTTAAGACATACCGGTAATGTTTTTATTCTGAGAAAACTAAATGCACATTCATTGCAGCATAACTCGTTTTTGAGAATATCACTATCAATTATGTGTTATCTCTTATGCACTGTACCTTATGAATTGTACCTGTTCAATCAATATCATGTATTATCACCCTGCCTATTGCCAGTGAAGGGGAGTTTGTCCCATCATCACTGACAGAGGACCTGGGTTTATTGTACCTTCTCTATTTGATTATGAAATAAAGATGATTTATGTAGTATATCAAAGACCCAATAGAAATCATACACACAAACTTGTCAGACAGATTTTAACCCACCGTCACTGGGGGAACACTAGGGAGTTTTGGCTCTGCGATGAACGGAGGATTCCAGAACAGTGTGAATGTATTTTCAATATAGATTTTAGCTTTTCATCTCAACACAAGAATACAAAATCGGAAATCGAATTATCTCGACATTTTCAGCTTCTTACTGCAGCCTTCATCAGCGATATGACCCGATTTCACCGAATGCAGTGCTACTGTATTGAGATCAAAATTCGTTGGTTTACTGAGCAGGCCGAGGAAACTTGAGCCTTATCTCAACAAATAGGAACTTGAGTCTTTGAACAATTTGGAGAAAGACTGAAAGAAAAAAAAATCTACAAGCTTACAAAGGTAGGACTGTGGTTATTTGAACATTTTGATTATAACAACAAATGTGAGTCTCTTTTGAATTATTCCAACACTTATAAGAAAGACGGGGAAATTAATCGAGACGAATATCGCAGGTAATATCCAACCACAGGTCTCCCCAAAATCCATAAACCGAGCATACCACTTCTACCCATCGTGAGTACTGTGCCAAGCATCTTGCCTATATTTATCACCTTTAGTGGGCATAGGCGGCGGAAGCAGGGGGACGGGGGGGTCCTGCCCCCCCCCCTAAATTTGAGGTGGGGGCGAACCGCCCCCCCCCCTAAAATGTATGTTCATAACCTTTTTTTTTTTTTTTTGCTTGTCCAATTTTGTACCCGTGTCCATCAAAAAATTTCAGGTGGACCCCCCCCTAAATTGTTTTGCTTCCGCCGCCAACGTTAGTGGGACAGACATGTCACCATGTAACTGACTCCTCATCCTTTGCCGATTACATAAAGAATGGAAGTGTTGAGGAGGTCGATTAACTGAGATCTTGCGACGTTACAGCTCTTTTCATTTCAGTCCCTGTCGACAAGGCGCTGAGGGTCATTGAAACCAAACTTCAGAATGTGAACAGGATACGCTTATCAGTGGATCACAGGCGAACTTTTGGATGTCTGCTTGCGCAGCACTTGTTTCGCTCAAAATGGCCTACCTTCTACTATCCATGATAGCTCCACTGCGATGGGATAACCAATCTCCCCCATTGTTTGCAATCTCTACATGGAACATTTGAGCATCTGAGTCGGCATCGCACCCTCCAGTTTGGTGTTTTCGTTACATCGATGAAACCCATACTAAGCTCAAGAAAGAGTTCTCGAATGAATTTACGGATCATTATTGTGAACTATATTTATCCAGGCATTCAATTCACCACTATAAGTGACGTACGATCATCAACATTTCTTGATATTTTAACGGTTATTCAATCAGATGATAGATTGGATATATACCTGAACTTTACCTCTATTATAATCACCATTTTGAACATAAGCGTGGTATGATCAAGACTCTATTCCATCGTGCAGAAGGGGTAAAAACAAACTCAGATACCGTTTCTGAGAAAAAAGCTTATTACATCAAATAGTCTGATCTCAAATCCTCCGTACGTCGCTAAACGAAAATCTCTTTTATCCGAAACATTCAAAATAATGCATGTCTGGTGATTAGAAACAGTTGCCAATGCGACAGTTTGATTGGTTGAGCCCAAAGATTCTGCTATGTTGCACAAGTTTCCATTACTTTTAACAGAGTTTGGCGACTTTAAATTATCTTAGATTTCCCCTTAAAGACAAGCTGGTATCAATGTTGTTTCTTTCTCCTCCTTTTTAGTAACGTCTGAAACATCTTAAATACACAGATAAGATAGATTCACATCCTATTTTGATTCTAAAGGACCCCGGGACACACAAAAATAATAAGATCGAATCTTTAATAGTGCAAGCCTTTTAGTTTGTTGCGAGAGATTTCTCGGCAACCTATGCAAACAATTGTGATTCAAATTGAACACATGTTGAGATTGTTGTCAATTCCCAATGATTGATTTCACAGTTTAAGATCATTCACAGTTTGAGTCCGATTACAAATGTCACAAATCTTTGTAAGACATGCCCCTTGCACTGCAGTTGCAATGTAACCTGTCGGGCTCCAAAATACTAGAATCCTGAACCGTTATAAACGGTAAAACGTTTGGAATATGCATTATGCAGAAAAAACGGCTTTGTATATATTTATTATCAAATCTTTGAAATACACTGGACCTGCAAAATTATTCTTATTTTCCAAGAGTCGTGAAAAATTGTCCAACAGATGAATTTTATGCCAAAGCGATTTCCATACAAATTTATAACTGACACTAGCAGCCCAATATTGCCTTACGATAACATTCTTTGTCTGTTCTCTAACGCATAATTCATGTGAAAAAGTTGCAGATAATTGTAAACTGTTGTGTTTATAGTATTATACATAAGAAGTCGTATTTTATTAACTGATTGTATTTATTGTGAGAAATTTTTCTCGAATAAAGCGATTTTTTAATTAATACTTCTACGTGTATGTTTAATGAAATTCTTAGAATTAGTATTCAATTGGGGTGGGTTTAGTTAACCCGATATTACCCTCGATCATACTTTTATGGAGTACCATTGTCTAAATCATTCATCAAGAACAATAAATTCTAAAGTACATTATACAGTAAAGAAGAATTATGAAACATGAGCATTCCATAAAAGAAACTTATGGTTTTGCCATGATTAAACCATGGATAGAAAAATGGTTTATTTGATAAAAATCATACATTATGGCGGCCAAGTCGAATAGTGATGCATTTTCATAATTAACATGAATGAATACATGAAATAGAAATACATAACATTGAATAATAGTTATGATATTAAGCGCAAATGTTGTGGAATATGGTATATAACTATGGTTTTAAGGACAATTATTTGTGAACCATGGATTTTTGTATGGTAAACCCATAGTCTTTCTTTCAGAAATTTTATGGTGGACCAAGGAAAGCTATGGATTTCCCATCATAATCATGGTTCCATGGACAATTACCGTTCAACCATCGGGTGACCAAGGTCAAACCATGCTTTGTCAAACCATTGGGGTTTTTTAATACTGCTAAACGAAACTTAGGCCTATTGGCCCGAATTCTCAAAGGTGGTTTTGAAAACCCACGGTTGAATCCGTGGTTTATGCAGATTTCCTGAATTTGGGCCATTAAGTTTGCATGGTAACCAAGGCGAAACCATCTGAACAATGGTACTACCATGCTTTTACAATGGTGAACATGGAAACCCGTGGTATATTTTATAAGGCCTAATAACATGAATAAAGTCATAATGTGGTCACATATAAATGAAAATTCATTCGTCGTATATTGGTCTATAAATAGCGTCATAATCTGGTCATGTAAAATTGCAAATTTACCCGTTGTACCAATAGAAATTGCACTTGAAATTAACTAAATACCAAAACAAAACAAAATTGACTCTTAATTTCTACGTCTGAAGTATCTGTTCCGAAGCGTTCCTCAGTTGAGATATCCATTAATTAGTTTTGTTTCTTGTTCCCTTACCCCTTGTCCTTTCTTTGCCCGGGGCTTGAAACTGCAGCATTGTCCTTGAGCTTGAGTTGGAGGACATTAATTCCCATACCGTCTCCCAGTACCACATCTCCAACTTATTTGTTCGGAAAGTTTACATCATATGGGAGCTGACAATCATTTTAGAAGAAAAAGATAGATGACTCTTTTCGGTGTGGTCTTGGTATGATAGGGGGTTTACGCTTCCACGGCACACGACGCTTTCAAGAACGTAGAAAATGATTGTCAAAATCCCTTCATGACAATGAACAACCAAGAAGTCTTTGTCGAAAATTGGTGAATAAAAGCGACATTTTCGTTCTGGTCTCGGGACAGGCGACATATGTTATGTGCAATTTTTCGTCAGCTCCGAAACTTGCTGTTCCGGTTCACCGAGTTTCGACAAAATAATACATCTTAGCTGTCTATTGTCGTTTGACAGAGTCATTTCCAACACATTTACTGTCTTCTTCATTGCGTCCCCGTTGCAGATATGAAAACTGCCCAGTATCATGGGTTCATTTCCGATTCGTCTAATGTCAATTCGTCCAATTGCCAACTCGTCTACTATCATTTGGTCTACCATCATTTCGTCCACTCACTACATGGTCTACTTTCATTTAGTCTAATGTCATTCCGTCTGATAACCAGTTGGTCCAATAGTCATTTGGTCCATATACCATGTGGTCTAATTAAACTAAAGTTGTAATTGTGCAAAATTAATGAAAATGGGTGTAAGACCAACTAGTTATTAGACGATAATTGTAATAGACGAACTGGTGATTAGACTGGACCAAATGGTTATTGGACCAAATGGCTGTTAGACGAAATGTTGGTGGACGGAATGGCGTTAGACTAAATGAAGGTACACCATGTGGTGAGTGGACGAATTGGTAATTTACCCTATCATGCAGCTAGAAGACATCAGTGTTCTTCAGGTAAACAATCGGTAACGATCTCTTGTGGAGTTGAAAGAGTGTTGCGTTGACAAGTTTTACACTGTCAACTATTTTCTGGTGCATTTCAGGCGTGAAAGGGTCAGCAGTAAGATAAACACGTGTCTGTCTTCCATGGTTGCCAAGCGAGGTGAATGTCGCTAAGGAGGATGGATGTTCTTGAGTTGCACACGTGATTCGTTCATGCTCCACTGTCCGATTCAGAAATGCGACGATCTCCGTCAACACCCGGCGAGTGTCAGATTCGAGTTCTTCGTAAACGACGGGAAGGAGCCTTCTTTTGCTCTGTATCCAATGCATATTCATGGAATTCCAGTTTTTTAATTGCTCATATACAAAGTTTTCCCATCCTATAGAAAAATGAATGATATATTTCAAAACATGTAAAAACGTTTGATTCAGAGATTCTGATAAGGCATATGTTCATATCGTAAATTTTTTATTGTAATGGTCGATGTATTTACTTATAGCATTAAATCTGAAAGTGCGTTCCATGCACTGGTGGAGAGATCAATGGTTCCATGTGTCAAACGTTTACCATGTTTACGGCAGCAGATCGGCAATTATTCATGTGAAAATGACATAAGCAAGGCACGATGACATTATACGGGTATGTTTATTCCATCATAATCAAAATGCATACCTGTATTAAGTTCACTTTTTGAGCAGCCGAACATGACTGTGTATGAGAAGAGTCGAATACAAAATGAAGGTGGGGTACTTTTGACCATCTTCATTGAAATGGGCCTTATGAAATAGGCCTTATGTGCCGTCACTTCATGATAAGTAACTTGTAGATCAACGTCTCATCTACCTAATAATAGAGGTTCAAGTTACTTTACTCTGTACCAGAAACGCCTTGTTGCCACATTTGGGGCTCCAACATGTCCAAAATCATGATATTTTTCAATATGGTTAAAATAATAATAATAAACATTATTTTGTACAGCGCAGCTTTTATATGGATATATTCAGCTGCGCTTATTCAGAGCTCTTTTTACTTATTTCTACACAGCATATTTTCTTAACTAAAGAGATATGTTTTTAATTTTGATTTGAAGAGAGCCAAGGATGGAGAGCTTCTTCATTGAGAGGGGTTGGGTATAGGCTCCAGTAACCTATAGTGCTGTTGCCTCTATTCTAGAAGTATTATATTGATGTTATATATGTCTTACCTTCTGATTTGAAAAACTTAATCGCGTCCACTGGAGACCGGTGCGATTCGAAGATTTGTCTCCGGAAGGCTTCGGCAACGATGGCTTTGAGTGGATTCCGAATGAGCATGATGGCAGCTTCGAAACTGTCTCGGTCATGCCGATGTGTCTTCACGCAGATGATGTTGTTATTTTTGTAGTCTGCGTTTCCTCCTAGGAAAACTGTGTTGTCAAAATTGGAGTAATCACGAAAAGAGTAACTTTGCTACTACAGTATATTGTCATTTTTGAAGACACCATAATCATGATAATTATCCTCAGGAAACGTATTTGCGTCCTCAATATTCCGACGATAAAGTAGTTCGTTGATTTTGAGGACGGAAAGTCCGTATACACAAGAATCCCACACCCACCCCTCGCTTTCACACTGTAAAAACGTTGTTTAAAATTTCAAGCACATTGTTTAAGACCGTCACTCTAACAACTTTTGTTAAAACTTTTTAAACAAGTTGTTTAAAAAGTAAAAAAAAAATACAAAAAAAGTTTAAACAACTTGTTGCTAGAGTGACAGGCTTAAAAGTGTGCTAAAAAATTATACTTTTTAATCAACCGTCAACTGATCAATCTCATTCTATTTCCACAAAAGTCGATCTATGAAAAAAAAAATTGTGTACAATTACATTTCTAAAAATCATAACGTTCAACAATAACAGGAGATGGCGCTTCCTTTTTTTTGGGGGGGGGGGGTGAGTGTATGTAGGAAATCAAAGTTACATACCAACAGGAGGACAGGCAAAAGTGAAAATGACTATTTAAATTATCAAACACGTATATAGCAGCATTATATTTGGCCTACCTTTGCATGAGGAAACAAAATAATTACAAATTACCTTTATTCGATATTGGCAAATTTCTCTCTGCTCTCCAATAAATACTGCCCGTATATAATCCTGTAGCTTTTTCTATCAGTTCTCGCGTCCATGTATTACCGGACCGGGGATACGAAGCTAACGCAACGAGCGGGAGTGAACCTGGGGAGCCAAAATTTATTGACGAGCATCTTGCGTCTGCAAAAATAATAAACATGAATAATGGATTTCATTTTATTAATTTTTGGCATTAATTGTTTCATATGTGGGAAAGTTATATTGAAGATACGTTTGTCAGTAAACCAACTCGAGCTATGAGATTTCATTGACCCCAAAAAATGGAATGCTGTTCCTTCTCAAGAACCATCCGCTCTTGTTTGCAACTCCATCGCTCTTTTCTACATCGACACCCCTTAGATCAGACGGGATTTCGCATGCCGCGCAAAACGTTTTAAAGAGCATAGAAAATATATTTTCAAATGCCCTTCATGACAAAGATGTCTTTGTCGAATTTTGGTAACCGGAACAGTAGTTTCGTCTTAAGTTCAGAGCTGCCCAAAAATAAAAAATATGTAGTTTGTCCAAAGTCGAGGAAGACACTGGTTTTTTTTATTCACCAATTTTCGACAAAGACTTTTTGATAATTGTTCTTTGTCATGAAGGGTATTTGACACTATATTTTCTATTTCCTTGAATTCTTTCTGCGTCGAAGTGCGAAAACTCCTTACTGTGTTTAGTATATTACCTGGAACTGAAGTTCTATAAACAGACATGAATGTTTTTCCACCACAATGATGCAACTTGTCGCCTGCACATTTCAAGTCACAGAGACTGCTGTCGACGTAAGACAGAAATTCTGAAGTTGAAGAAACGTTCGTGCAGTAGCATTCATCCCCATGGCTCAGTGCTGCATACGTAAACACCTGGGAAGAAGGGGGATATCAAATGCGAGTTATTCTTCGTTTCATAATTATCCAATATGGTAAACAGACACGTGCATCCGTTGTTTTATGCATAGGAGGTCTTTCGAGTCAGGCAGACTTCTCTTGGAGGGTTTCCTTGATTTGACCACCCGACCTTATTACGTACACTGCAAAAACTCTGGTGTTGATTTAACACCAGCCCGGAATCTATATATGTCCACACCGGAGAAGTGATCAACAACTGGTGTTTATACAACACCAATTAGTATTAAAACAGCATCGGTTTGATCCAAAACTGGTGTTGTTTCAATACTTCTCTGGTGTGGACATAATATAGATTCCGGGATGGTGTTAAATCAACACCGGAGTTTTTGCCGTGTAGTAACTTCATGATCAGTGGGAAACATCTGCCATGCCGAACCGTGCCACAAAACTAGCACGTTATTTTTTTTCCATTCATTTATTTAAACAAACGTTTGTTTAGTTTCTTTGATTTTCACAAAGATTTTTGTCGACATGAATGTATACACAATCAATTTTCCATGAACTGATATAAATAAGTCTGTATACCAGGTGGGATTTCATAAAGCTGCTCAGCGACGTTACGAAAAACTGGCGATCTTTCTTAGGCCCTAAATCACTAATAATGATTTGGTGCGCAAATTAACTACTACAATGGATCACCAGTCGTTTGTAAATTCAATTGTAACTAAGGAATAATTTTCAAATATATTGCTTGTTCAGAAGCTCCCTATTACAAATTGGTAGTTTACTTTTAACCGACAAAATATTACATCGTAAAAAACTTGAATTTAACAAATATCAGAAAGCAGGATAAAAAAATCATCAAACTTTGTTTCTCCCCGAACTCACCGATTGAATGCAAGAATCGATGCAAGTCTCAATCCTCATTTTGTTACTGACGCCATGCATGACAATAGTGCCTCCCGTCGACGGCTTCTGTTCCCGTCTCCTAACGCATGCGCGATAAAGTCCAGGACTGTCTATCTTGTCCCATGTCAACCATGTTTTATTGAAGGCTGTACATATTAATATCAGAAAAAAATAGCGGAGGTTGATTGTAAATAGGCCTATTAGTAGACCGGCCAAACGTCAAAAAGGGCTCTAAATAAGGATTCGACGGCAAAATTTGTTAATGCTCGGCATCCCAGCTAAAAGTCTTGCTAAAGTACCCAGGAATAGCGTACGGCCGGATGCCAAGCGCTCTTTTGCGTGAAAGTGTCATTTTAGCGTGAAATCTGAAAGAATGTCGAAAATCACGCATTTTTATATTTTGACGGAATAGGTTAAAAATTTTAATTACCATTAATATGCGATCTTTTTTATTTGAATTTTCAAATTATAAGTCTGATAAATATACATTTCAAATTTGAATATTACACTCACATACATAGCGCAGTGAAACATAAAACCGCGATTTCCTCAAAATAAAATTTTGTGAAAACTATCAATAGTTTGACGTTTTTTACACAACTTAAATTCTTCGATTTAAATGCGTTTACCCATTGAATGTATAGTAAATGTCCTAATATTACAAATATTACAAAAAATTTCAATTAAGATGGAAGATATCTCATTTTATGTTATCCGAAAAGGGTTAATGTATATTTTACCAGGTGCGCATTTTGAATTAACAATTGAACATACCGTACATTATGTACATAATTACATGTATAAAGTATACTAAGAGTTTTTATACTTTGGAAGTTTGGATAGCAAAACTTGTCATTTCTTGGCATCCCAGCTTAAAGTCTTGCGGAAATACTGAGGAATAACGTACGGGCGGATGCTAAGTGCACTTTTGTGTGAAAGTATCATTTTCGCGTAAAATCTGAAAGAATGTCGAAAATCACGTATTTTGATATTTTGACGGAATATGTTAGTTTTTTATTACATTCTTTATTTTGATATGCGATCATTCTTATTTGGGGTTAATTATAATAGTCTAATAAATATACATTTCAAATTGGAATATTACACACACATATGGCTATATGGAACACAAATTCGTGATTTACTAAAAATATAAGTTTGTGAAAACTATCAATAGTATAGAATGTTTGTGTTCCGCATCTCAAATTCGTCCATTTTAACGCGTTCATCGAATAAACACATAATAATTGTTGTCGTGTCACATATAGCGAAAAAAATTGAAATAAGATGTAAGATCTATCATTTTACGTGATCCGAAAGAAAACAATGTACATTTACCGGAAGCGCATGTTTTATAAAAACAAACGGCGCATAATACATCTATATTGCACATGATTATATACTATTTATACATACAGTAGGGGAAGGCGGGGTAAGTTGAGCATAGGGGCAAGTTGAGCCACCGCCCCCAGGCCAATAATGAATGAGTCAGACATTATGATGGTGTCATGTATTGATGACCCATTACATAACCATTAACCCCACCACATTATTTTCAACTTTGAAACAAAAAGTATATTTTTAGAGGGAAAAATACAAATTTCAGCCAAAAAAGTAAAAAAGGGTGTGAAATAGATAAGTGTTTTTTACACACACACTTCTTTACATATAATAAAGCATAAGAACAACATTGTCAGTCCAGGTATGGATCTTCATTCTTGTCACAGTCTCTTACATGATGGATACATAAGAAATGTGTGGATGCGAAATTATCGCATTAAGTTCGGACTGGGGTAAGTTGAGCCAGCAAACATGGGGCTAGTTGAGCCATGGTAATTCTTATGGTAATGTAAACAAAAACACAATCAAAACTTAAAAAGCCATCGATATGCAGGCAGAAAAGAGCAAATTCACATGACAGTTCTTTTACTTTTAGAGAATGTTGGTATTTTTAGAGAATTAGCAAGTGAAAAGACTTTAAATAAAAAATTGACATGCTGGTTCTTCCCGCATACATTTTGTACATAGTTTTTGTGGCTCAACTTACCCTCGAAGGTGGCACAACTTACCCCATAGATGGGGCAAGTTGTGCCACTTGACATCGTTTTTTTCAAAGGTCACAACGACTTTCAGTGTGGGGGTAGAAAGTTGTAAATAGGTGAAAAAGATTTCCCAAGAATCATATTTAAAGGCAAGGTACTTATTTCTACAATATTATTAGTCATATCAATTATATCATGCAAAATGCAAAAAGTGTCACAACTTACCCCGCCTTCCCCTACAGTATGTAGATCAGTGCGATGAGGGTTATGTTTACGTTTGTAGATATGCTGCTATGTCTATTGAAGAAACAATATCTTTTTGTGAAAATATGAATAAGTATAATCATAAATGTTTCTTGGTCTCTTGCATTGCAAGTAAATATTTTTACTCAGTTCATTTTACTTGATTATAACAAATCTATGTTTACCTTCAATTTTTGCATTTGCTGTTATCATAGGTCAATGCTCATATATCGTAGTCTGAGACAGATAATACTGTACGTGCACAGGTAAAATTATACATTCAATCTATATTACAATATCTGCGCTGGACTCTAGCGGGGGGGTCACTTACATTGACGAGCAGATACCATGCGCGACCAAAAAAACACGTAAAAATGATGTCTTTTTCAAGATAGGGCACGTTACGTACGTAACGTGAAAAGGGTGTAAAAAACACTAAAATAATGAAAAAAGGGTATCTATTTTCGCTAGGAAAGCTACATGTTAAGGGTCAAATTTGCGAGGGTGTAAAAAATTAAGACTAAAATGTTTTATAAAGGATGTACTTTTGCCCCAAGAGTCAACACTACGTGTTTAGAGTACGATTTGGGCTAGATGTGGGAGGTGGGGCTGTACTACACCCAATGATGTGGGTGAAGCAGAGGCGTCGATCCTGGGGGGGCAGGGGGGCGATCGCCCCACTAATGAAAATATTTGGGGGGGGCAAACATATCGTTTTGCCCCCCCCCCAATAATTCCGCCTGTGCAAAAAATAAAATAAGATTGTAATGTTACACAGATATCAGCAAGCAAGATTGAGATACACAACTATTTCTTTACTTGAAATCATTTAAAATCGTGCTCAAATTGTCCGCTTTTCAGATAGTAATATAAAAAAATTTCAGCTCGCGCTTCGCGCTCGCAACATGTCTGTAGCAAAAACCCATACTTTTCATGATTAAATAGGTGAATGGAATGTCCCGTTTTTAGTTCTAAACCTCAAAATAACTCCCGCTTCGATTTGCAATAATCTTTTGTTGGATATATGTCTTGTTCTTTATTAAAAACGTCGAATAAACTTTTTTTTCAGATCAAAATATCAAAATTTTCAGCTTGCGCTTCGCGCTCGCATCTATTGTTTTTTTAAGATACCCATCTTAATCATTGGTACCAAGCTTTCAGGTCAGAATAAAAAGAAATTTCTACTCGCGCTTTGCGCTCGCATTAATTTGTTGGTGAGATATGTGTTTCTATCTCATGAGTCATATATATATATATTTATATGTATAAATCAATATATATATATATATGTATATATAATATATGTGTGTGAGGGTGTATGTACACACACACACACACGCACACACCCCGGCACGTGTGTGTGTGTGTGTGAGTTTTTTTGTTTTGTGTGATCGAACGCCTTTGGAAAGTTGATTCATGATTTTGCCCCACAAATCTGAAAAATGGATCGACGCCCCTGGCATGCCTGGGGTGAATGTAGGCCGACGACCGTATTTCGATATGGCTGTCGGCTGTGCGAAAAACAAAATCACAGAGCAGGAAGTGGAAAGCGAGTTTCCGATTTCGTTTTCGCTGTCTGCGTTTTTCCAAACAGAATCACGGAGCGGAGAGCGTCTTCTGATTTTTTGATATATAACAAACACAAATATAGAATGAGAAATCAGAAAGAGCCCAAAAGTATTACTGATTTCAATATTTTGTTTTTGATCTACAAAAACGAAATCACAACACGTTTTTCTCGTTGTGATTTCGTTTTTGTGTTTTCAAAGACCGAACCACGAGGCTGATTTCCGTTTTTGCTCTGCGATGATTGGAAAGGAAAAACGAATTATCCATAAGTACCCCGATTCTTAAGCCGTCGCGACGGCTTAAGAATCGGGGTACTAATGGATAATTCGGTCCTCTGGTTGCTTGCTTGCAAGCATTCATGCTTAAATGGGGTAAAAAAAATCACCACCAAATCATGAACATTATCAGTATCTAATTAAACGATTGATGCGAGCCCGAACCGTGAGTTGAAAATTTCGAATTAAAAACGAAGCATTTTAAACATGTATTTCATGGCAGAAAAGGATATATATCTCACTAAACAAAAATATCAGCGTGAAGCGCGAGCTAAAGTTGGGAGAGACTGAGAGCTAAAAATTGGATATGCTCTCACAATTGTTTAATAATTAACTTGATGCGTATTTACCTAAACAATGCGAGCGCGAGGGGCAAGCATTTTCTAACCTGGCAATAGCATGTCTTTTAAACAGATAGCAAGCTGTTTATCTCATTTGTAAAAGAAAATATGCCAGAGCGAAGCTCGGGTTGAAAATTTATTCTCAACATCTTTTTGTAATCCTGAGTAGGGTGCCTATCTCGCTAAACTAAAATAGAAAAAAAAACTCTAATATAGTACAGAATATCTTTGGAACCGATTATTTTGAAAACGGGATATTTTCAGCCCTATGTAATCCTTTCGGGCACTACGCATGACCTTAGTCAGCGAAGGGGGGAGCATGGTCCTGGGAAGCGGGGGTGCTGAAGCACCCCCAAGATTTGACTGGGGGTGCTGCGTGTATTATTCTTCATTTGCAGCACCCCCTGGGATTCTAATATAAATTAATAAATGTAACACAAAAGTTCCCCCTTTCTCGGGACTAAAGTGACCTTCATTTTTTAGTGATTTTTTTTTTTTGCTTGTCAAATTTACATCAGCACCCCCAGTTAAAATATCGTTCCCAGGGCCCTGCCCAACCCCCGTGTATTTTTTGTTTCTCTTGTTCTCTAATCCTATATAGGGACTCTGAGGGCACAATCAGCACAATAGGCACCATCAGCTCAATGAAAGATTCTGAGGTCAAGAACCAGTGACTTCATAGATATTTCTTTATTCGGATCGAATATTTTAACAGAATTGCATAATGCTAGTCCAGGGGCCTGTTGCAGAAAGTGTTGCCTTTAAAAACAACTAAAAATCAACCGCAAGTCACTAACCGTGCATCCCATTGGTTTAAAGTCAATTTCATGTTACTTTGATTAATCACGTTTGATTAAAGATGTCATGCCAATCTTCTTAAATCTTCATTTTTCTTTTAAATTTAAGTATCGGCCCGCAAGTTGTGGGCCGAAAATCTAAAAAAACGAAATAGATAAATAGTGAATGAAGACGTGATTGGGTGCGTACTTTATTCAACGCAATAACGAAACTTTGACTGAGAGGTTTTCTCATGAAATCTGAAAGAAGGCCCATCTCTCTTTGTTTAATGAACAATGTCGCATGAAATTCAAGTCAGTTGTATGAAAAAATGCTAATTTATGATTACATAAATTATATACAATAGGATTTAGTAATTTCACATTATACTCAGTTAAAGTGCCATTGACATGTTTGTGGGACACGCTGTAGTGTACAATGCTTGGTATGATCATGGAGCTACTCCATGTTATGATCATCCTCTTTAAAACCGGCGGTGTAGTTTTAACATTACAAATAATCATCGTTGTGGCCGTATGCTCATAATTGACAACACTCAAAATCTTTATTTTTTACTTTTTATTTACGTATATAGAGTTAACTATTTTCAGCCCGGCGTATGATCGGTGTCAAGTGTTTACAGCATTGGTAATAGTTAAACAGCATTTTAAAAGATATATACTGTAACCTCTGCTTGTCATATTTACATCAGCACCCCCAGTCAAAATATCGATCCCAGGGCCGGGGGGGGGGGGCAGGGGCAGTTGAGGCCAGAAATTTTGTAACTCGTTTTAAGTATGTATATACATGTAATTGTGTTTATATAAGTACGGTATATTCAATTTTACCTTCAAAATGCCCACCCGATAAATTATGCATGTCCCCTTTCGGATAACATACCATGATATATCTTCCACCTTACTTGAAAATTCTTTATATTTGTGACATTAGGACGATTGATATACATGTATATGCATTTAAATCGAAGAATTTAAGTTGTAAAATAAATTCGAATTATTGATAGTTTTCAAAAACTTTTATTTTGAGTATTTAAATGACGATTTTATGTTTCATAGTGCCATTATGTGTGTGTCATATTCCAATTTAAAATGTATATTTATTAGACTTATAATTTGAACTCCAATAAGAATGATCGCATATCAAAGGTAGTCAAAATTTAACATATTCCGTCAAAATATCAAAATGCATGATTTTCGACATTCTTTCAGATT